>NW_026712858.1:0-288998 GCF_030625045.1 Achroia grisella
CAAGTCTGGACATTTTAGTGAGCATGACTGCTCAAAACGCAGACCACGTCTGGCTACTCACAATTGCCATCTGATGTTTATAGTATTCACATTTCACATAAGAATGCATGCGGCAATTAATACAAAACCCGCTACGCTTTCATATTTCTAAAATAATTGAATCAAGAAAGCGATGAGATAAACAAATAACGTTGTATGCTAATAAACTAATTATTTACTTGATATGTTGTCGTCTATGAATTCGTTCTATCCTTGTAATAGGCTTTCTTACACAAAATTGTTTAATATAAGATTTGAATTGCCTCTCTGTCAGATTTAGTGCAGATTCTGGCAGTTTGTTTAAAATCTTGCAATTACCATAGAATGAATTATGACTTTGTGCAGGCGGCATTTAGCTAAAATCTCCTTATTTTTATTGCGTAAGTTTCTATTTGTACAGTCTTTAAGTTTTCTAAAACTCTCCAAATTCTTCGTGTATACATGATATTCTCATAAATGTATTGTGAAGTAACGGTGAGGATATATTTGAATCTTTAAAACACTGACGTAATGACTCTCTCGAACCCATACCATAAATACATAGAACGTATGGCTCTCTTTTTTGTAAAATAAATATAGTATTTATATCGGCTGCTTTACCCCACAGTAGTATACCATATGACATAATGCTATGGAAATAACTAAAGTATACAAGTTTAGCCGTCGCCACGTCTGTTAATTGCCTAATTCTTCTAATTGCATATGCAGCTGAACTGAGTCTATTGGCCAATTTTGAAATATGGGGCCCCATTGTAATCTTCTGAGTCCACTGTTATACCTAAAAACTGTATCATTAACAAAATTTACTATTTCATCATTAAGCAATAACTGTATTTATTGGTCTTACATTAGGAAGTGTAAATTTTATACACTTTGTTTTGCTGGAATTTAATAATAGGTTATTACATGTAAACCAATTTAATATAGCAGACATAGCACAATTTACATCGTCTAATTGATTAGTTTGACGTCCAATTCTTTCTCATTTTCTCCAATAGCTGAGGATGAAACCTACAAAATTATTCAATCTTTGAAGTCTAATGCGGTAGGCTGTGACGATGTGAACCGGAAAATGATCATCTCTATCCTTAGTTCCATTCTCCCTATTATAACTCATATCATTAATCACTCCTTCCTTACTGGTACATTTCCCCATCACTGGCGAAAATCATTCATTCTTCCTCTTCTAAAATACCTATACCTAATAAATTGAACGATTTTAGACCGATATCAATCCTGCCTTTCCTTTCCAAGGTCCTGAAGCAGCTGCATATAGGCAAGTTTCCTCCTTCATCATTAATAATAATCTACTTAGCACTTTCCAGTCTGGGTTTCGCCCTGGACATAGCACTTCTACTGCTCTTCTAAAAAATAACTGATGATATTCGGTCGGGTATGGAGGATAATATGGTCACCATTCTCGTTCTAATAGATTTTTCCAATGCGTTTAACATGGTAGACCATGACATCCTCCTATACATCTTGCTACACCAAAGGTTCTCATCCTCAGCTTTGGATTGGTTCTCATCCTACCTTCGGGACGACAACAAGCCATCAGAATTGATGGTAAATTATCTAACTGGTGTGATCTATCAACTGGCGTACCCCAAGGTGGGATTCTATCCCCATTATTGTTTTCCACTTTTATAAACTGTCTTTCTCCTATTCTTGGCTGTTCTTATCATTTTTACGCAGACGATTTGCAAATCTATGAGCATGTCTCTTACGATAATATAAATCAGGCTATATCAAAAATCAACAAAGATCTATGTAGCATTTACACATGGTCTTGTAACTTCGGTATACAAGTTAACCCTAAAAAATGTCAAGCTATAATCGTTGGTAGCCCAAAACAGTTGGCTAAAATTGATTTCCATACCATTACGCCTATCACGTTTGATAATTCTCTAATTGCTTTTAGTCAGACTGTTAAAAATCTTGGTCTTCATATAGATTCAACTCTGAGTTGGATTCCGCAAATTACGCATGTTAGTCGTAAGGTTGTGTCATCTCTGCGCTTCTTAAATCGATTCAGAAATTTTCTTCCTATTAAAACAAGGTCAGTCTAGTCCAAACTCTTATACTTCCCATCATTGATTATGCTGATGTGTGTTATCCCGATCTTAATGAAGATCTTCTCAATAAATTAGAACGTCTTGTAAATAATGCAATTCGGTTCATCTTCAGCCTACGTAAGTATGACCACATTTCCTCATACCGCTCCAAACTCAAATGGCTTCCAATTCGTCAGCGCAGACAGCAACGGTTACTCTGTTCTCTCTTTTCTATTCTCTTTGATCCCTCTTCCCCTGAATACTTGAAATGCAAATTTCAGTATCTCAGGGACGCCCATGACCGTAACCTGCGCTCTAAAAATTCCCTCGTCCTAGCTACGTCCCTCTATAAAAGTAGTTTCATGTCTGACTCTTTTATTTTGCAAGCCTCGCGTCTCTGGAACTCACTGCCTGAAGACATTCGTACACTTCCTACAAAATATAGTTTTAAAAAAAGTGTTAATGCTTACCTTTTAAATAGTCTAACATAGAACTGCAAAATGATCATCATCATCATTATCTTATTTATATTTTATTTTTTTATTTTATTTATTTATTTAATTCAGGCTACATGGCCCATATTATAAATACCTTATAGACTAACATACATAAGAAATAATAATCAAATATGTAAAATAAAATTGTCTCTATGGTCACGGCACTGACGACGGCAATCTGCCACGGTAGCGCCGATAGACCACCCCATTCGGCCAGTAGTCCTCCTTCATGAAGGTGGGCAGCATATTGGTGGGGACCAGGGCCACGAACGCTTTGAAGCTCGCGTTGTGGCTCGATTCCAACTGCGTCACCCTCAATGTCAGGTTGCTTTTAGTCCGGATGTAGTCAACAATGTCCTGTTCCTTAGTACCGTAGTGTAGGCGGGATAGGTAACATTGCCGTGGTCGGTGTTGCGGCACGTAACAAGAAGTTATATATGTCAGTGCTGTGCCACAATGTTTTCGATTGACCCTCTTTGTGCGCCTCTTCTTTTGTACCGTGACAAAACCATCATCGTCACGGTCAGCAGACTTTGTACACATAGGGGTCATTTTCAGAGTCACTTTAGGCTCATTCCGCTGAGTAGTTGGTTTTTTAGCGGCGACGGTGGCAAAATCCTGGCGCTTTAATAGCACCGCGGACTTTGCTGGTGCTGCTTCCACTTGCAGCGGTGCGGGCGCTCGCGGTGTGCGGGCAGGGGCGCGGGACGAGGAACGACGTCGGCTCTATATCACCGCATCGGTCGTAGGTGAAAACGCTGACTCGATAGTCGCGGCGGACTCATCGAGGCATGCTCCACGACGCGTGTTTACATTTCTAGCGTCATCAGATGACCTAGATAATTTTCGTGAATCACGCAAACTATCTACTTCCTTGCGCAACTCAATAATGGTTCCCCGGACACGTTTAATCGTAGCGTCACATCGGCCAGGCTCTTTTTCAAGGAGACGATGTCCTTGAGCAGGCAAGTAACGTCGACGTGGTCGAAAGTGACGGGAGGAAGCTTGTTAATATCCTTCGCCACAAAAGTCGGCACGTCATCAGGATCGGTCACCTTCAGCAGCGCTGAATGATATCTTCTAGACTTTTATGAGTGCCGTCGCGTCTGCGAGACACCATCTGTTCGCTCTTGTTGAGAGACTCATAGAGCAGGACCTTCGCCTTCGCGATGTCGTCCTGGCTGAAGTTGGACGTACATATCTGTACTGCACTAATTTCATCCATTACGTCCAGTTTTTGCTGCAGGAACGCGAGGAGCTCGTTAACCACAAGTTTATCACACATGGCCTTAGCAAACTAGCATTCAATGGCTTGCGCCGCGCCGATTAATCCGTATATATTTAATTAAAATAATACGTGCACATCTGAACGCGCGTACTGTCAGACTCGATGTGTAGTATGTTTATAATATATATATAAATATGTATGTATGTATGCTCATAATTTGTTTGTATGTAGTATATTATCACGTATATGTATGATCTTATATCTATTTAATATAATATAATTACATTTAATTTATTGAAACTAAACCGCCTTCGAGTATCTCTGCACTCCCTAAGGTTGGCTGGTAGACAATGCTATTAGCATTAAGCCCGCCTATTGTACAAAATCAATAAAGTTCATCAATAAATAAAAATAAATAAATTAACAGATCAACTTTAATATATATTAGATACAACACTACAATATATTTAAAATAACAGTTACACATTAAATTGTGCTTTTCAAGATAGAGAAGAGAAGAAGATATCAACGAGTAAATATTCAAAATTACTAAATTACATCGTCGCCTAACCGCTTGTCACCGACCAGTGCAACCCGTGGTTCACTACAACTACCGCACCCGCCGCAACCGCCGCTGCCGCCACTGCTGCCGCTGCTACGGCCCGGCCGCATACCGTTGGAAAGGTACAAAGTTCGCTTGTCTAACTCAACGAAGTACAGAGAAATAAATAAAATTAATAATACCTGCGCTGGCTGCAATAACAAAATTTTAGATAAAAACTACGTTTTGTGCTGTTCTAGGTGTAAAAAGGTATATGATTTAAGCTGTATAAATATTTCTGTAGAACAGTATCACGGATTGTCAAAATCATACAAGGACGAATGGCAATGTTTTTCTTGTGTTTGCGTGCGGCCAAAAACCGACAACACGCTAACTCCAGTGCGTTCAACTCAAACCACAGTTTCCACTAACAGTAAAAACTGCAATAACGTAAACACCGCGGGGTGGCAAGTCGCAAGTGACAAAACAAAAAGTCAGAAACACAATTGAAGAGACTGAAACAAATAAGGAGTCATTACTTATAACAGAACTGCGTCAGCTCAGACAGGAAATGACGGAGGTCAAACGGCAAAATATCGAAATAAAAAACCAAGTATCTTCTATATTGGCTGAACTGTCAGATAATAAAACTACAGAAATAGAAAATAAACTACAGAACGCGGAACTAGAAATTCACAGCCTTAAACTAACGGTTAGTAATTTAGAACAACATCTCGCGTTACGAAAGCAAGACAATGTAAAGAATGAAGTGGAAATAGTCGGCACAGAGGAGACGGAAAACAAAAATATTCATCATTTAGTATTGACCACTGCACAGAAAATAGGGCTAAAACTGGAAGATATTGACATCGATGATGTAATTCGTGTGGGTACCAAAAAAGCAAAGAACGCAACAGATGTATCAAAATTTTCTCGTCCAATCGTTGTGAAGCTGTTACGGAAATCTAAAAGGGACGAAGTAATAAGAGCTGGAAAATCTCGTAAAAATTTGACGTCAGAAAATATTACAAATGGAAATCCTACTAAAATATACTTTAATGAAAGACTAACCAAACACAACCGACAGTTATTTCGTGAGGCAAGACTACGAACGCGATAAAATGGTTTTCGTTATTGTTAGTCTCGTAATGGCGGTATTTTTGTCAGGAAAAATGACGGAAAACCTGCTGTTCGAATTTTATCTGTTTCAGATATTGATGAGAAAATTGGTAGCCCGACAGAATAGAATAGAATAGAAATAGTCTTTATTCAAATAAACTCATTACAAGCACTTTTGAATAGTCAAATTTTAATTCTACCACTTATTTGGAATGCAGATTCAACACAAGAACAGAACAAGAAGAATTTATATAGATATTTAAGAATTTATATAAGAAAAATAAGGTTAGAAAATAAAATGGTTGTTGAAAGCTGTGGCTATGTCTGTAGGTTTTGTCAATACTTTATTACTAGTCTTTAAAACATTTATATTTGTAGTAACACAGTTTCTACACGTGCAACCGTCCACTTTCTAGAATCCTTATCGCACGGCACGTGTAACGCAGCTGCGCGACCTTCCAGCCGTCGTTACCTGCAGCTGCGCTTAAAAGCGACACGTGTAAAATGGTATATAGGGCCCGAATATTGTTACAATAAAAACACACTTCTATTCTGTCCGTCGAGTCTATCATTGAAGCTCCCAAATTCTAACCCCAAAGGAGCGTGTACACACACGTCCTTAAATATTACTATCACATGTCATGTTGTGGATTTCATTTGTTATAATAGTCCAAGATGGTTTGCATTTATTTTTACTCCTGTTAATGAATTTAATGTTTGCGTTTCTTTTGAGATTATATATACGTTTTTTTAATACATTGGAGTATGCTTTATACTTAGTTTTATTTTCTAATGTCTTATCTTTGTAATATTTATATCTCAGTGATCTTTTTGCCCTACTGCTAAGCCTTATGCCTTTACTAATCCTCAGATCAGTTGATCTTTAGCTTATTAAATGTATTAATTTTAATTTTTAATTTTGGGAAACACAATTTATAAAATTCCTTATCGATTCATGAAACCTATGAAACGCTACATTTAAGTTGGACTCTACGTAAATATCAGACCAGGAAAGGTTTTTCAGACACTCAAGAAATTTTTAGAATATTTTCTTCTCTATAGTCCCTTTTATAAATGTAATAAGATGCAGGTTTCAGAGGCTTGACCCGGACCGGAAAGCTTAACAATTGGGCAGTTTCGTGGTCAGATAAGTGAAGTGGTAACACTTTTGCAGTTGCACTTTCTATATTACTTAGTATATGATCTATACAGGAATCTTTCTAGTGGGCTAATTAATATGAAGTTTCAGATTGTAATTTTGAGCTAGATCTTTTAGGTAATTTGATGCTGTTCCATGTTTTAATGTATTTATATTAAAGTCTCCTACCACAACAATTTTTAGCTTCCCGTTATATTTTTTTGATATTTGATGTAGTAAGCAATCAAGTTTATTTAAAAATGTACAGGGGTTAGATAAAGGTGTCCGCAGCATTCGAAGATTTTTTGTACTGAATGCTTTTTTATAAATGGCAATTCTTTAACCAGAATACAAGTCCCACCTCTTTGCCTATCTCTACAGAAATTAGTAACCATATTGTAGTTATGAAGTTTTAGATAACTATCGTTTCCCTTTTTTAAAAATGTTTGTGTTAAACATATTATATCCGGTTCATTGCACGTATCTTGTAGGTCGTGTAACGTTATTTCTAATAATTCTCTTTTAGAAAAAAACTAGCAATATTTCGATGAAGTATATTTATATATATCTCTGTTTCATGTTTAGTCTCGAAAAAATGTTGTCGGATTTACTACTGGGAAGTAGTAAGGAATTGTTCCCTTTTTGTGTTTCAGTTTTTTGAATGAATATCAGAACATGAATCATCGTTTTCTTCAGTTTTACGGGCAAAATAATAGGGGATTGTTCCTTTCTTCCACGGTTGTATTTTTGACTTGGCACTTGCCCGATTCAATGTTATAAGTTTCTTTAATTCTTTGTGATTACAATAAATTCGGTCATAATCAATACAGTCAATAGTATAATTAATGGATTTACAGATGACAGTTAAATCTTTGGAACAGCATTTTGTAAAATAACAGTTAATATACTTGTCACATATTTTTTGGATACTATTATTTAGCATATTTATATTCATTGACTTGTTTTTTAAAACATTTAGTACTAAGACAGAACAGTTTAATTTGTTTAGTATCATTTCAAGTTCCTCCAAAGTATGTCTAGGATTTGTATCATTTTCTCCAATACATATTACTATCTTGTTGTCTTTATGTACCTTTACATCGCGGCAACTATTTAATACTTCGAAAGTACTACTTTGTATAGCCTGATACTTCATATTTTTGATATACTGTATTTTGTCGAGAATGTATTAAAGCTGAAGCTAATCCAGAGCATTGTTGTGTACTGTAAGTGTATATATATTTAGAGTTGGTATTTTGTTTGTTTCGAAGTGATGTATTTTCGAGTGAAAACGTTGTCTTATTATTATTAATTCTATTGTCAGGCTTATGCAACTTCAACTCAAGTATTCTAATTTGTTTATTTAGATCCTTAATACACTCATTAGATCGCGATAGTTCTTGTTCGAGTCTTGTTATCTTATTTTCGAGATTCATACATTCTTTAAAATTGGCTTTGGGTGTGCTGAAATTATTATCTGGAGGGGTCTTCGTTGGTGCGTTTGTGCATCGTAAAATGTTGTACTTATTTTTTTTATTTGAGTTAGTAATGCTTTTATTTAATGGTGAATGACATAGGTTTTTTAAAATATCTATTTCTTTTGTTAATTTTGATACTAGTTAGTTAGTTAGTCATTTGAATTCGCTATTTTCTATTATTATGTTTTCTAATTCATTTTGCGTGCTCTGAAGATTAGATGTAAGTTGACTAATTTCTTCCTTGAATTCTAGTGTTGTTAATTTGCTACCAACAGTACATTCTAAACTTTTTGATAACTTTTCGGGGATAAAAATAAGTCGTTTAAGTTATCAGTATCGGTAAGTATATGTGAATCCAAATTTTGAGACATGAGTGTATCTATACTATGTATGGATGTGATAGACATTTGAGATACAGTTTCTTCGGGTTTTATGTCTTTAGTATTTACTGTATTATTTGTTTTTTTTTCTTAATGTTACGTTAGATTGATCGATTGAGAATGCATTTTTACAAATTTTCTGTTTTTGTATACATAATAGACACTTCCAATTTTTTCGCTTCTCATATCCATTATAAAGAATCGCTTTTCTGAGACACCTGCGCAGTTATATTCGTATCTATTTTTACAAGAAGAACATACTATAGTCTCTTTTATATCAATTTTACATTTGCATGTTGCTACTGCCATCTTACGGCCGCTTTTGGAAACTTTTCGGATCGGATTTCGTATCCATTGTCTCAACACCAATGTGTACTGTGCACGTATGAATTTAAATATTGTAGTCTTTTTATTCACACACTTTAGTCTACACTGTTTCTAAATATTATTCCGTAACAGGATAAACACAAAAAATGCTGTACTAGTAGGATTTAATCTTGCAATCAATTTTTGACCAGTATACTAAAAATTGTAAGTATAGCTACTAGGCCAATTTTGTATTCATAAAAACCTTTGAAATTAGCGATGTATAGTTTCACTGGATTCTTAATGTTCGTTATGCGTTTTGAATTATTTTGTTTGCACCCTCACCAAACATTAAAGATGCACATACCAAATTTTATTGTTATTTAATCAATTTATTGATTGTCCTTTACTTGCAATTAACACGAATACAGGTTTTTTCTACACTGATAATTATTTATATTGAAATTCTGTCTTGTAATTGTTATATATCCCATATCATAGTTAATTCACTTTATCACTTTTTATTATTATTTAACACTTTTTCTTCTGTATAACATATATATCCTAATAGTCACAATGATATTTATATATTTAATCAATTTTCGACAGGATTTACACACTTTTTAAATTTTTTGGAACCAATAGTACGGAGAGCTAATGTTTACGTGACGGTGGCGTCCTCACTCCTCCAAAAAAGGTGACGCTGAAGAACCTACAAATTATCGTCCAATATGTATTTTGCCTGTACTTTCTAAAATTATGGAAACAATATTAAAGAAACATATGGTGCAGTATTTTGAGGAAAATAATCTCTTCACTCTTCAGACAAACAATATGGTCGACAGATATAGCAATTACTAACACCATGGAATTTATACTGGAATCTTTTGATAAATCTATGAAATGCGGTAGCATTTTTTGTGACCTCACTAAAGCCTTTGACTATTTGAGACATGACATATTATTTGATAAATTAGATTACTATGGACTTAGACATAATGCTATTAAAATAATGAAATCATATTTAAGTAACAGAAAACAGATAGTATCGTTAAATGACAATACAGTATCAGAAATGCAGAACATTAGTATTGGTATTCCTCAAGGTTCCATCCTTGGACCTATTCTTTTTCTTTTTCGTTTACATATATATGTAAACGATCTGCCAGCTAATTTACCAGAAGAGACATTTGTAACTTTATTTGCAGATGATACGTATGTAGGAATAAGAAATACAAATAAAACGGAACTAGATAGAATGATGACTAACACCGTAGAAACGCTGCATGATTGGTTTCAATCAAATGGTATTGTATTAAATGCCGCTAAAAGTATTTTAATGTAATACTCCACCAGACGTAAGAAGCAAAATTCTGTCTATTCTGACAACACATATAGTCAAAGTACCACATTTTTAGGATACACTATAGATAGTACAGTAAGTCATGCATCACATATCGAAAGATTATGTAATAAATTAGCATCAGCCAATTATGCTTTGAGTAAACCGAAGCAAGTGTTATCAAAAAAAGTACTGAAAACTGTGCACTTCGCATATTTTCAGTCTTCATTGTCGTATGATATTACAGTATGGTATTACAAGTCTCACAACAAAAGTCCTGAGACAACAAAAAAGAGATATCAGATTTATATGCGGAATCCATAGACGCACCTCTGTGATACCGTATTTCATTGAACAACGTACAATGACAGTTACATAATTTTTCATATAGTATTCGTTGTTAGACATAAACGAAAAGAGCAAAACACTGCGTAAAAAGGCGGATAACCATAATTACATGACACGAAATGGACATAAATTAGAATTACCAAGATTACGACTTGCAAAAACAATAAAACAAGGTATTTACTTAAAAATAAAAATGTACAATAAACTATCAAATAAAACAATGCAATTAACATCAACAGAATTTAAGAACAAAATAAAATCATATTTCGAGCAACATCCTTTTTACAATGTGACGGAATATCTGAATTCCAATGTACAATTATGACATTTTCCATTAAGTGACTTTTATTACTATGTTATATATTATTTAATTTATTATTTTGAATATTTAAAATTGTAATTGTGACATAATTATCTTAAAAATGTAATTACTATTGACATGCTGTTGTGTAACGAGATTTGTTACATTTGTGAATAAAGCAATATGAAATATGAAATAAATACTCACTGTTGCTAAATATGTTATCCAAACAAGTAGCAGACGTGGCTGTGATACGAGTGGGTTCGTGGAAGACATTGAAATAAACTCATTAATTTAGTTTTGTGGTGTTATGTGATAAAATGTCAACATTGAAATCACCACACACTATAATTTTTTTGTTAATATTAAATACTCTTTTTAAAATATCCTCCATTACCTCTTCAAATAAATTATAATCACTATTTGGAGGTCTATGTACACACATAACTATATAATTTTCTAGTTCCACACAGGAAATTTCAACACAACACTCAACGGAAAGATTGCCAATATCACTACGTTCTTTTACTCACCATCAACATCTTTTACTTACATCAACATCATATTGCTCACTTTGAGCCAATGTTCAGTTAAACATAGAACATCTGTACTGCATTATGACGACATGTCATATTAGAAATTAAATTATTAATATAATATATGAACTTATTTTATTCAATAGTCAGAGAACGACAGTAAGGAAATGCACATAAAATTATTTTACCTCATGCCCAGCTCAGCAATATTAAGCAAAGAGTTTACAAGTTTAATGACATGACTTTTTTTTACATATAAACAGTTGCCTAGAGCAATGACTAATGTGGTTAACTTATCATACATACCATTAACCACCTTATTTAAAATATTAGGCAATGAAGCACCAGGAAGACAGTTATTTATGACATGTTGAGATAGACTTTCTGATAATGAACGGCCCAGACCCTTACCACATTCATCTGAATAAATAATTCAATTAAATAATTCAATAATTCAATTCAATTTACATTAAATTATGATAATAAATTAATAACAACAACAAAAGATGTAGTTAATATTTTTGAAGATTTTTTTGCTAATATTCCGATTGATATTACATCTCTGGACTCATCTCAATCTCGAGCAAAAAAATTACTAGAGACTAATATCGGTTGTTGTTCTTTAAGATTTAAATTTTCACATGTTAGCCCCTTTCATATCATAAAAATATTCAAAGAGCTAAATTTAAAAAATACGGAAAACCTTTGGGGCATGTCTGTAAAAGTAGTTAGTTCTTTCATAGATATTGTTGCTCCATATCTAGCCACTATTTTTAATAAATGTATTGATAAAGACGTTTTTCTACATTTAATGAAATTTAGCAAATTAATCCCACTATTTAAATCAGGAGATAAATTTGAGCCAGGGAACTATAGACCTATATCTATTTCGCCACTTCTAAGTAAGGTGTTTGAAAAGATAATGTTAAATCAAATGTTACAACACTTCAGGGTTAACGGACCGCCGGCAAGTCTACCACTGACGCAGGTGTAGCGCTAATGACACATATTTTCGAATCTTGGGAGAAGTCACAGGATGCACTCGGAGTTTTTTGTGACCTATCAAAGGCATTTGATTGTGTGGATCATAAAACGCTTTTGTACAAGCTCGAACATTATGGTATAAGAGATAATGATCTAAAATTAATGAGAACTTATTTAGAGGATAGGGTCCAAACTGTAGATATTGACGGTGTAAAATCTAAGGGAGCTAATATTAAGATGGGCGTTCCAATCTTAGGCCCCTTTCTCTTTTTAATCTACATAAATGACCTTCCCTTTATGGTAGAGAAAATTGCAGATATAGTGCTGTTTGCGGATGATACTTCGTTAGTGTTTAAAATTGGACGTCAAAGTAATCAATTAGACGATGTAAATTGTGCTATGTCTGCAATATTAAATTGATTTACATATAATAACCTATTATTACATTCCAGCAAAACAAAGTGTATAAAATTTACACTTCCTAATGTAAGACTAATAAATACACAGTTATTGCTTAATGACGAAATAGTAAATTTTGTTAATGATACAGTTTTTTTAGGTATAACAGTGGATTCGAAATTACAATGGGGGCCCCATATTTCAAAATTGGCCAGTAGACTCAGTTCTGCTGCATATGCAATGAGAAGAATTAGGTAATTAATAGACGTGGCGACGGCTAAACTTGCATATTTTAGTTATTTCCATAGCATAATGTCATATGGCATACTGCTGTGGGGTAAAGCAGTCGATATAAATACTATATTTATATTACAAAAGAGAGCCATACGTTGTATTTATGGTAAAAGACTCAAATAAAAACTTTAAAGACTCAAATATTGAGGATATTTGACCGTTACTTCACAATACATTTATGAAAATATTATGTATACACGGAAGAACTTAGAGAGTTTTAAAAAACTCAAAGACTGTACAAGTAGAAACTTACGCAATATAAATAAGCTTATTTTACCTAAATGCCGTCTGCACAAAATCAGTAATTCATTCTATTGTAATTGCATAAGATTTTATAATAAACTGCCAGAATCTGCATTAAATCTGACAGAGAGGCAATTCAAATCTTATATTAAACAATTTTTATGTAAGAAAGCCTATTACAGGATAGACGAATTCATAGATGACAACATATCAAGTAAATAATTAGTTTATTAGCATACAACGTTATAATTTTATTTTCTCATTGCTTTCTTGATTTAATTGATTGATTTTAGAAATATGAAAGCGTAGCGGTTTTTGTATTAATTGCCGCATGCATTCTTATGTAAAATGTGAATACTATAACTATCAGATGGCAATTGTGAGTAGCTTTGACGTGGTCTAGTGTTTTGAGTAGTCATGCTCACTAAAATGTCCAGACTTGTGGCGGCGTGGTGGGCCGGGTCATTGGGCTCCCTAAAATATGGTCGAGCGCAGTGATGGCTGGCTCATCCGTCATACTCGTGAATGGGTGCTGCTTGTAGGGACTGGTCTGCTCTAATCACTATGACTGATTTCCTCTTATTAATTGTTTAACCAGTTGGTTATGTATTCAATATCTTTTCTTTTTGAGTATTTAATTGAATTAGTGCTAATTGATAGATAGATAGATAGATAGAATATACTTTATTTGCAACGTACAGTAAAGAAGAAGCACAAACAATATAACAAAAGACACATGTATCGTTACAATAAGGCGGCCTTATTGCTAAAAGCAATCTTTTCAAGGCAACCTTAGGGAAACGGATTGAAACATCGAACAGGTAGGTAAAATGACATGAACAGGAGAAAACTAAAAGGTAACAAATATATAATGATAATAAAGAAAAATAATAATAAATATTATATGAATTAAAATTTCTTTTTTTTTTTTTTTTTTTTTCGTGGGTAGCTGTGAAACGCATAAGACCAAATATTAACACCTCTTCAATGAAAATTAATTTAATTATATAATTTTGACATTTTTACTATAATTATTGTATGAAATTATAACTTCAGTGTTTATTTACCTGTAGAACTATTTTCTCCTTTCTTTATTCACCAAACAATAATATATTTTACTAACTATGGAGTCACTACACAACACCATGGCGCAGATGATGGAACATTTTAACAAAAAAATGATGGAGTTCCAGACCGACTTGCAGAAGGCAAAGTCAGAGCCCGCAAGTATTTCTTCACTGGAGTCAAACTTCAAAACATTCCAGTCCTTTACTATCTCTGCACTCACTACTCTACAGCAACAAGTTGAGTTAGTGACTCAAAAACAGGATCACTTAGAGATGCACTCCCGCCAGAAGATTCTATTACTGCATGGTATTCCGGAGTCTCAAAGAGAATCTGTGCCTCAGGTGGTATCTAAGGTGATTGCGGACAGGCTCGAGATCGATGGCTTTTCTACTGACCAAATCCGCCGATGTCGCCGTCTAGGACAGTCATTAAAAGATAAACCACGGCCAATAATCGTCAAATTCCATGACTTGGATGTAAGAAATGAGGTGTGGCATTCAAAGACGAAACTGAAGAGTAGTGGAATAACAATGTCGGAGTTTCTAACTGCGTCTCGACATAGCGCATTTATGTCGGCTAGACAGCATTTTGGCGTAAAAAAATGCTGGACACATAATGGCTTTATTGTCATTATTACTGACGATGGTTCGAGGCATCGGGTCAGCTGTATTGCTGAGGTTAATAAGCTGATCGATTCGTCGCCGTCGGTTACACAAGCCTCACCAGTCGCCACCAGCTCTAAACAACCGGCCGCCGGTAATTCTCGCTCAAAGCGTGCTAAAAAGTGATTGTAAACAGTGTTTGTGTATATTCCCATTTAGACGTAACCATGCCGCTTAGGCGCGTAATCACCACAGCACTTCTAAATATAGCTTTTAATGTAGATTTTTAATATTTTTACCCACTTTTATTTTGTTTTATATTAACTTTTGTTTTCTGTTATGTCAATTAATTTTAGTTTTATATCTGTCATAAAAAGTCATTCTTTTTATTGTTATTGTTTTAAATGTCACTCATTTAATGAATGACACCTAACTTAGCTGTCAAATGTCAGTACAGTAGAGTTGCGATGTTTACGTTCCGTTATCGTCTCTTTTTTTTTTTTTTTTTTTGTCAATGTTTTGATATATTGTTGTACTCCATTAATTTCTCTTCTTTTTTATTTTTATGTAAAATTTATTACAATTTACTAGCAGGTAGATAATTTTGTTGTTGTTTTAGGACTTTGGATAGGATATTAATTATAGTTAAGTTTTAAATCATTAGCATATTTACATACTATTTTATATAATTATTGTATATTTATATATATTATTTACATGTCGAGACGAAACTCTCTTTGTTCCAATGCAACTTCCTCCAATTCTAGTTATGATTCTACATTCAGTGAGATTATTCCTTTGAACGAAATTCTAGATATAAATTTTGATAACACAAATAAAAATTTTAATGTATTGCATATTAACGCACAAAGCATTCCAGCGCATTATCCGGATTTGCTTACATCTTTTGATGTAAAAAATGTGCATGCCGTACTCATATCGGAATCCTGGTTAAAACCGTGTCTTCCATCTAGTTTATATGTACTACCTGGTTTCACTCTTATCCGTAATGATCGAACAGTGGGAGGTGGTGGAGGAGTTGCCATTTATCTACGTTCCCATATTCCCTATAAAATTGTCAGTACGTCTACTATTTCCTACCCCTCTAATGAGCCAGAATTTCTTTTCATTGAAATTTACCTATCCCATTCTAATTTACTTCTAGGTGTTTTTTACAGTCCCAATTCATCAATTGACTATTTCGCTCTTCTTGAAAATACTCTAGAAAACCTTATTCCTTCTCACAATCACACTATTCTCATGGGTGATTTTAATACCTGTCTGTTAAAAAATGATCACCGCGCCCAACGCCTCAGATCTCTTGCCACATCCTGCAATCTCAATATTCTTCCTCTCCAGCCTACTCATTTTTTCCCTAACTCCAATCCTTCTCTGTTAGACCTTTTATTTGTATCCTCTCTTGAACATGTTGTCAGGCATGGTCAGTGCCCTGCTGACGCTTTTTCTTACCATAACCTAATCTATGTCTCATACAAAATCCGCCCTCCTAAAAACAAACGGAAAGTTATAATGCGGCGTAGTTTTGATACCATTGATATGGAGAAATTGCGTGTAGATGCTGCCTCTTTGGACTGGTTGGCGATTTCGGAACTTAGCACAGTCGATGAACAATTACACCTTTTTAACTCTTTCCTTTTAAAATTGTACGATCGTCATGCTCCTGTTCGTCCTGTGCGGGTCAAACACCTTCCTGCGCCTTGGCTTACGGAAGATATAAAGGTTCTTCCGGCGAGAAAATGTAGGGCTAAGGCTAAGTTTCGAGCCAATCCTGACAAATTCCATGACATGTATGTTCGAGCTCGAAATATCTGCAATAAGGCGTGTAGGGATGCTCAACGTCGCCACTTTCACACCTCCGTAGAAAATGGAGACCCTGCTAAGGTCTGGAGATTTCTCAAATCTTTGGGAGTTGGAAAAAATCAAAATTCTAGTAATAACAATATAGACATCGAAAGTCTCAATAAACATTTCTGCTCTTCCGTTGGTTTTGACTACAACGACAAAGTAAATACTTTAAACATTCTCTCTGCTATTCCAACCCCTAATATTCCCACATTTTCTTTCAATCAATTCTCCGATTGTGATGTTAAGAAAAATATATTAGCTATTACGTCGAATGCCACAGGGAATGATAGCGTTAGTCGCAAAATGATCATCCCAGTCCTTGAATTCATCCTTCCTACTATTACTTTCATACTCAATAACTCCATATCCTCTAGTGTCTTCCCTTCCTTGTGGAAAGATGCTCACATAATCCCTATAGCAAAAAAGAGGACTCCTTCAACCTCCTCAGACTATCGCCCTATTTCTATACTCCCATTTCTGTCTAAAGTCTTAGAGCGCCTAGTGCACTGTCAATTATTTGAATTCCTTTCAGAAAATAACATTCTCAACCCTCTCCAATCTGGTTTCCGTCCGGGTCATAGCACGACTACCGCTCTCATCAAAATCACCGATGACATTCGACGTGGCATGGACAAGTCGCAGTTGACGGTGTTAACGTTACTGGACTTCAGTAATGCATTTAACACCGTTGACTTTGATGTCTTGCTCGGTTTAATACGTTCTCTTAACATATCTCCAACGGTAATTGAGTGGTTTCGTACTTACCTGTATGGGCGCCGGCAGCGAATCTGTATAGAGGATAAGTATTCGTCCTGGTGCTATACAACTGCTGGCGTGCCTCAGGGTGGCGTATTATCTCCTCTTCTTTTCGCATTGTTTATCAATTCAATCACTCTTAATCTTCGTTCATCCTACCACCTTTATGCAGATGATCTCCAAATTTACTCACTGACTGACTTAAATAATGTAACCGACGCCATTCGAGACATTAATATGGACCTGTCTCGTATACTTGACTGGAGTAAAGCTTATGGCCTTGCAATTAATCCAGCAAAAACGCAATGTGTCATAATTGGAAGCCCTTCTTACATCTCCAAATTAAAATCACAACATCTTCCTCCTGTTACCTTTAATAACTATAACATCGAATATAGTGTTTGCGTTAAAAACTTAGGTATATATTTTGATGAAACACTGTCTTGGTGTCATCAATTATCGCAGTTGAGCAGAAAAATATTTGCGTCAATTGGAGGTCTCAATCGGCTGCGAAATTTCCTGCCATTGGATACCAAGATTACGCTAGCACATACATTACTACTTCCTATCCTAGATTATGCCGATTCTTGCTATACTAATCTCACTGAAGAACAGCTAAACAAACTTGAGCGACTTCAAAATATGTGTATAAGGTTTATATTTGGTCTCCGCAAATATGACCATGTTTCTCAGTTTCGCAATAAACTCAAGTGGCTTCCTATCCGTTCTCGCAGGAATTGGCACATACTGTCCCTCCTTTATTCTATTCTTTTCAATCCTTCCACTCCTGATTACTTAAAACAGAGCTTCGTGTTTCATAACGATTCGCAAGACCGAGAGTTGCGCAGTACGAGACGTCTTTGTTTGGTAACCCCTCCTCATTCTACTAACTTCTTTTCCCAATCCTTCACTGTCCAGGCTATCCGTCTTTGGAACTCCTTGCCACTTTCTATCAGATCTGCCCAATCCCAGTCCATTTTTAAAAAACTAGTAAAATCTCACTTTCTCTCCAATTAAAAATCTTTCTGTAATGTCCTGTTCTGTTAGACATGTAATTAATTATATATTCTATTTATGTATATGTATTCTATTAATGTATATGTATTCTATTTATATGTATATATATATATATGTATATTAATGGTATTTGTATGTATGTATATTTAGTATTCATATATTATCTAACTTTTTATAGTGCGCCACCTACCTTCCCCTTACTCAATGCTTCTATCTCCCTGGTTGTCTGTAAGAGATTGCTTTAAGCGATAAGGCCGCCTTTTGTTTGCATATCCTTCTTTTTTTTTTATTTCCTTTTTGTAATTATTTGTTTCTTTTATGCACAATAAAGAGTTTTATTATTATTATTATTATTATTATTATTATTAAAATTTATGTACACAATAATATTCATATATTAAACTAGATACACTTACATAAACTACATACATATTATAAACTACATACATAATTTTAAAGTTAAATAGAATAAACTAAATATAAATTAAAATGCCATACTAACTGAAATTTAAATATTGAGGAGGAAGTCTTTTACTTGTCGTTTAAAAATATGAATGGACTTTGCAGTTCTGATAAATACAGGTAACGAGTTTATTCAGTAACAGAGGCTTCAAAATCCCTTTTGTATATTTTTACATGTATTTTATTGGAAAAAGATATGCGTAGTAATTTACAGATTAAGTTTTGTTACAGATTAAATTTTGTTACAGATATGAACACAATGCAGAGTAGACATAAGTTTTTTTTTTTTTTTTTATGTTTCTGGAAGCAGGCGTAGACATACCCCCGGCCTTGGAAGCTCCGACTTCCAACAATTGTACATTTAATATGTTAGTTAGTTATCTTCTGGCTGCAGTGGTAAAGGGCATATCTTAGAAAATGCTCTTCTTGTTACCCCAGCTGCTGTGTAGATATCTGCCACCCGGGAGACACCGTCAGCACCCGGATATACTTGTTTGATTCGTCCCAATCTCCATTTAAGAGGCGGTAAATTGTCGTCCTTTAAAATGACTAAAGCATCCAGTTTAATGTCCTTCTGTTGCGTCTTCCACTTAGTCCGTTGTTGAAGTTCGGACACATATTCTCGAGACCAGCGCTGCCAGAATTGTTGACGTAGCTGCTCAATGTAATGGTAGCGAGATAGTCTTGAGGTAGAGACGTCCAGTAAACTCTCGACTGGCGGAGCAGTTAATGGTCGGCCAATAAGGAAATGGCCAGGCGTGAGAGGGTTTAAATCTGTAGGATTTGAGGATAACGGTGACATTGGACGGGAATTGAGCACGGATTCGACTTGTGTTAAAATTGTGCTAAGTTCCTCGTATGTTAACTTAGCATAACCCACAATACGTCTGAGATGATGTTTACATGATCTTACGCCGCTTTCCCGAAGACCTCCAAAGTGGGAGGAATAAGGGGGGATAAACTGAAACTGTATACCTTCATTTGCGGCAAATTCCAATAACTGTTTACCTTTATTAACAAAAAAGGAAGAAAATTCCTTTGCTGCTCCTACGAAATTTTTACCATTATCGGAATAAATACAATTAGGTTTACCTCGTCTACTAATAAAGCGTTTAAGAGTCAAAATATAATCTTCAGTAGATAGACTGGTGACAAGTTCTAGATGAACTGCCCGAGTAACAAAACAAACGAAAAGAGCTACATAACATTTTGTCAAACGAGCACCTCTGCCCTTTCGATTTAACATCATAATTGGCCCAGCATAATCAACACCCGTTCGTATAAAAGGAAATCCAGAATCCAATCGTTCGGACGGCAAGTTTCCCATAATTGGGGTTAAAGTTTTACCTTTCATTCGCGTACAAATAATACACTCACGCACTATTTTCCTAGTAAGATTTCTGGCACATAATAACCACCACTTTTCTCGAATGTGAGCCAAAAGAAGTTGTGAACCTGCATGTAATAAACGTTTATGATTATACCTAACCAATAACATTGAAAAATGGTGTTTGTTACACAAAAGTATAGGATGTTTCTTGTCATAATCGAAAGTAGTTGCGTTACCTAGTCTACCACCAACGCGTATTATGTTTTGAGCATCTAAGAATACATTCAAACCGGATATACGATTCATCTCCTTGCCGTTGGATTTAATTGGTAAATTACTTAACAATCGTTCGTATAATTCTGGAAACGATTGCATCTGGGCGAATTTAGCTAAAATGAGTTCCGACGCATTCAATTCGTCTACGGATAGACAATCAAGCTGATCAATTGACTTATCACTGCGGTGGATACGGTTACGTGTGTTGTTCAGAAAACGTAATACATATGCCCAAGTACGTCTTAACTTATTGAAAGATGAATAATTTTCAAATTGAACAAAAACTTCTGAACGAACACAAATAAAATTAGATGCGTCTTGAGACCTTAACTCTGGTAAAACGTTTATGTAAGATTTTTCGTTACCGACACTTTTTACATGATCCTGAATGTTGAAATGAGGATTTCGTAGATAAGGCGGACCGGTCCACCACAGATCACAACTAGCCAACATGTCGAGATTTAGCCCTCTCGATAATAGGTCAGCTGGATTGTCTCCACTAGCAACATGGAACCAGATAGAGTCATTCGTAAGTTCGTTTATTTCTGTGACCCGATTTTGTACGAACGGTTTCAGTAAATGCGGTGACATCTGGACCCAACTGATGACAATAGTAGAGTCGGTCCAGAAGAAGACCCGGTTGAAAGTTAGCCGTAAAGATTCGATCACCTTTTTGTAAAGTTTTGCACCTACTAGTGCGCCACAGAGCTCTAACTTTGGTATGGTAATCGACTTTAATGGTGCAACCTTGCTTTTTGCACACAATAATTTTACAGTGACATCAGAATTGTCACTGTAAGTGCGGATATAGGCATACGCTCCATACGCACTCTGTGACGCATCCGTGAAAACGTGCAGTTCCACATGCTGCAAATCATCTCCTATTACATGACGAGGAATTTTTAAATCGTTTAAATGATTAAATGTAGCTAGAAAATTGTTCCATGTTACGGCTATTTCAGGTGACACTTTTTTTTTTTTTTTTAACGTGTGGAAAAATCTTCAAAAGACCATCACCCCGCCGGAGGGATGGCGAGGTGGTGTGTGGGACTTGTACCCACTAAAAAACCACACGGTGTACCTACGAGCGCCTATGCCGGAGCCAGGGGATTCGCAAGTGCATTCTACCCCAGCTCCGACGGCGACGGCCCGCCCTGTAGATGTTGTAGGGCAGGCCCCATCTCGTTTTGTGGTTAGGGCGACCTATTTCGCCCTACTCCATTGTGGAGGCGTGTGGGTACACGCGCACACCTCCGGGGCCTTTGGATTGGGGGGACTGCCTCCCTCAAGGCAGTCACCCCGGCCCCAGTGGGGGTAGAGGGGGGCGGAGTTGGATACGCCCCCACCTCTAGGCCTGGCTCTTCTGCGGCGGAGGGAAGCGGGACGATCTGACTCCCGCTCTCTTTCCGCCGTCTCCTTCCGCGAGATAACTTCCTCGCAGAAGGAGCTCACCGCCAGCCACGATCTCTCGCTACTGATCATCCTCCGAACTAAATTCGGCAGCGAGAGATCGTCCCCCACTATTCGTGTGAGGACACGGCGCTCACTCTCAAACGCTGGACATATTTCCAGCGTGTGTTGCGCCGTGTCCTCAAACCTCCGCACTCGTGGCAGCCGGTCGTCGGCTCCTTCCTCGCCACATGACACAGATACCGCCCGAAGCAACCGTGCCCGGACAATATCTGTGTCATGCGGTACGTCAGTGTATTTCAGGTGACACTGGAGTATCCCAATCCAACTTACTAAGCCACAATTTTTGCAATAACATTTTTGATATAATAGCGGCAGGGGACAATAATCCTAACGGATCATAGATTTGCGAAATGGTAGACAACATTACTCGTTTAGTCAATTTTGTCAACAATGTATAGTCTATTTTTGTCGCGTAATATAATTCATCACTATCATTATGCCAACCAATACCTAAAGTTTTATTTTGCGTATGTTCCCCTACAAATAGGTTGTCTGGTGCACTACAATTGACGTCAGAGTTGAACGTCCATTTTCGTAGTAGAAAACGACCTGACTCTAAAATTTTTGACGTTTTCTCACAAATTTCCAAAAGGGATTGATAATTATCATGGCCCGTAATTAAATCGTCTACAAAGATATCCTCAGTGATGACGCGAGCGATCTCGTCATCCCTACATTCAAATGCTAACTGACGTATACACCGCATACTAAGGTACGGTGCTGATGCCGTTCCGTACGTTACAGTATTAAGTTGATATATTTTCAACGGATCAATTGGTTTGTCCCTCCAAAGAATGAGTTGCAGGGTCCGTTGATCAGACTGAATCATCACCTGTCTAAACATTTTTTCTACATCGGCACAAGCTACATATTTGTATTGATGAAAACGAATAAGAATAGAAAAGATATCGTTTTGGAGAGCTGGGGCGGGTAATTGTATATCGTTGAGTGATTTGTCTGATGAACTGGCAGCACTAGCATTGAATACGACTCGCAGTTTTGTAGTAGAGCTATTTTCTCTAAAAACACCGTGATGAGGTAAGAAGTAGTTAGGATAATCAACGCTATCTATGCGATTCATATGACCCAACATTTCGTACTCACTCATAAATTGACAGTACATACGTTTATATTCTGGTGAACGTTCCAGTTTACGTTCCAAAGAAAAAACCTACTCCTAGCCAGTGTCAGTGAATCACCTAAAGACTCGGGCGGTTCCTTCAGGGGTATACGGACAAAAAATCTACCGGCAGCATCACGTTTAGTCGTTTTACAAAATAATTCTTCGCACGTTTGTTCATCACGAGTTAGAGGAGTATTATGCGATGACTGTGGTACATTCTCAATCTCCCAAAATCGTTTAAGTTGGTCGTCTAAAGATTGTGTAAAATTGCATTGAACTTCATTTGGAGCAGAAACCAACCCTTTGGAGTATATCGGGCCAGATATCAACCAACCAAATTTAGAGTTCTGTAAAAATGGTCCGTTTACTAATCGAATTCTATTATCGTCCAATATTTCCCAGAAGAGATCCGCGCCTATCAATAATTCGATTTCAGAAGAGGAGTGAAAGGCTGGATCTGCTAACTGTATATTATTGGGTATACGTATATGATCGGTGTCAATACTTGTCGTGGGCAAACTGGATGTTATGCGCTGCAGGACAAAACATTGAACCTTTTTTGTATAATCGCTTAATTTTGAACGTATAATTATATGACATGACTGATTACAGTGTGACACTGACTGTGCAACGCCTGAAATTCGAAGAGTGGACTGTATACAAGACGCATTAATTCGTTTCCTTAAATTATCTGATATGAAACTGTGTTGACTACCACTGTCCAGCAAAGTTCTTGCTGTATGAACTCGTTTAAAATCGTGATCTACTATTTCCACTAGCGCTGTGCACAATAATACCGTTTGTAATGAATTTTCGTTACTAATTCTATTCACAGCGTGATAGGAATCTATGGACATGGAGTGCAATGCAGTCGATGAGCCAGCATTGACACTGCCTTGTCCTGAAGGGATACCTGATTTAATAGACTGATTGACATTAGTCATGTTATTATGATGTTCTGTGGGTGTACATTCATTATGCATACTAACATCATTATTATTATTAGTTTTTAAATGGAGTAATGTATTGTGTTTGCGTGCACACGACTTACATGGTCCGAACAAGCACTCTGTATTTGAGTGTCCAGGTCGTAAACAATTATTACATAACTGCTTTTCACTAACTAACTTCATTCTGTCTTGAATAGACAAATTTAAAAATTGGAAACATGAATAAAGTTGATGATTACCATTACACAATGGACAAGATAAGCGTTTATTATGGTTGGAATTAGAGGATTTGCCTTTAAATGCAGTTGACACAAAGCTATGAACCGACTGAACATTATTTTTATGCTGTGTATTCTTATTTTCATTTATATTAACCATAGATCTACTCTGTACCTTTGAGTGACTTGAAGATATCATATCTAACATGTCTGCTTTACCACGGAGGAATGACAACAGATCTTCTAATTTTAATTTCCTGGAAGAATCACAAAGCAGTGTCCCTTTATGCCTCTCCCAGTCGCGCTCTGTGGAAGTATCCAATTTTGTAACAATTAGATAAATTATTATGGTGTCCCATGAGTCTGTGGGCTCATCCAATGAATTTAATGCTCGCAGATTACGTAACACAGTGTCAATTAATTTCCTAATTTGTGTGTGTGATTCTTGTTTCAAAGGAGGAATTGAAAATAAAGATTTTAAATGATTATGTACCAGAAGTCTTGGATTATGATATCTGGACTGTAATAGATCCCATGCATGCTTATAATTATTAGATGTAAATTCTAAAGCGCTTATTACTTGCAATGCACTATTACTTAGCGAAGATTTTAAGTAATGGAACTTCTGGATGTCGTTTAGATCTGAACGCTCATGTATCATAGTGACATAGGAGTTTTTATACTCGAGCCAAGTATCAAATGACAATCCATCGAAGGATGGGAGCCTAAAGTCTGGAAGTTTCACTTGAGCCCTAGAAATATGACTACTGTTTGATCTATTAGTATTGTCACCAGTCTCGCCACACTCTATTATACCTTCTGAAGTAGCCATAATATCAAAATACAATAATTCAAATGATTCAACATATTCAGAATTGTTTACTACTTCTGACTCTTGACTTAGTAACTCTATTTGACTTTCAATATCATTACAGTTTTTGTATAGATCCATAGCAGCTTTCATCCTAAAACGGATCTCTTTTATTTATGTTCAGATGCACTACTAATTTGAAATGAGTCTAAGTACTTTCTAAACTGAGTCAATCTGCCTTTCAAGTTATCTCGTTGCTTTTTTAGATCTGTTAGTGCAATAGATAGTTTTCGTGTTGGAGAAACTGAAGGTACTGACAGTTTATCATCACCACCCATTCTGAAGGTCTGTGTAGGTATAACTATGATGGGGCGTGTGTCGGGCAACCTCCAAGTATGGGCCATCCATTGGGAGGCTTCCCCATCCTCGTGGATACGTCCGCGGGGAACGGTGGCCGAGCAATGGTTTGGTTCTGGTGCGCCCTGGGCGGGATAGTAGTCGTTCCTTCGGGATATTGCTACTATGTCGGCCGATAGTCCGGCGAGTAGGAGTAGGCACCTCTTTTGTCTTTTCTGTTTTCGTCTTTGTCTTTTCTTCTTCGTCTCTTTTCTGTAACTCTGTTTTCTTTTCTTTTTTTTCTTCTTTGCCTACTGACAAGTCAGGTCCGGTGGGTGCTTAACTGCGCAGCCGGACAGTACTTCGGTGCAACTGGCTTCAAACCGTAAACCTGCACTGGGTGTCGGTGATCACGTCTATCGGCCCAGTGTAGGAGCGGGGGCTCTTGGCTTAATTGCCCGGGGCCGCGAGGAGTCAACCTCTATAAAAAACCTCTTGTCTAAGCTCGGTGCCTGGCGAGGGACAGGTCGTCACGCGGAGCACGCTGCTGGGAATTCCTTTCAGTTAGCGTGTTCCCCGGGGCGGCCGGGTCGGAGGAGTAACTCCGGCCGCAAGGGCACCAACCTTTGGGCACCAGCCGCACCCAAAGTGTATTAGGCCGCAGTCGGTAGCAGGGGGCAACGCCGGCTGTGCAACCTTTCCCCCACACTCGTGGGAACAAATATGGATGCTAAAAACAAAAAAACCGATGTTGGGTCCGTGAAGGACGGTGAGATGGTAGTGTCCGCGAAGGACGGAGTTCAGAAGGGGTCCGAGAAGGACGGTGGAAAGAAGGTGGTGAGACCAGATGCTCTCCTTAGGAGATGCTCTGTGATACTGGAACGCGGAGAACCCAGAAAATCAGGGGATATGTCGTGGAGTACAGAGAGCCTCCCAACGGCCGGTACCAGTCGCCAGGTTAGTGCGGCGGACCTGGAATACTGGTCGATGTCGGAGGTCTCCAGTGTCGATGGAGACACAATTCCGAGGAGGACACGATCCAGAGTTGTTCAGGGGATCGACTGCGGGTCTTCGCGGTCGAGCTCATGCACAACCCTGAGAGACCTGGAAGAGATGGAGTTTGAAGAGCCTGCGCCCTCTGGGCGTAAGAGACGCCTTTCAGAGGCAGAGACAAGCGGTAGAACATCCAACGCT
Source organism: Achroia grisella (assembly GCF_030625045.1). Classification (NCBI taxonomy): domain Eukaryota; kingdom Metazoa; phylum Arthropoda; class Insecta; order Lepidoptera; family Pyralidae; genus Achroia; species Achroia grisella. Next base: position 26,710 of record NW_026712858.1, read on the forward strand.
AAGAGCCGGAATACCGGCACGAAGCTGAAGGCGCCCGCAAAAAAGACCGGATTGGACGAATTCAGATACGAATTCTACGAAGGGGGCAAAACATCAGCTGGCAAAACAAAAGCCGGCCCCCCGAAGACGGCGGCAAGGAGGAAAGATGTCGCCCTACTGGACCCTCCTACCTCGGCAGCCGGGGAGGCGGTCCGGAGGGTTAGGTTGGCCGTCCTGGAACATACGGAGGACATGGAGGACATCATCCGGAGGTCAGCGAACCTGAAGGGCACCTTCACCAAGGCCCTGAAGGACAGACTGGAGGGAATAACGAAGGAGGTGGCCACCCTTGAGGGTGATCTATTCCCAACTTCAGTCTCGCCCTCTTAGTAAGGAATCTCCGGCTGGAGAAACAAGTGGAGGACCTGCGCAGGGAGGTCGCCGAGCTCCGCGCTGCGAAAGCGGCTGCACCGGCTGCTCCATCCCAGGAGGCGGAAAGTGGAACCAATTTGGGTTCCTTCAGGGCGCAGATAATGCGGGACGTTGGAGGGACCGTTCGGTCCATGATGGGGTCTATGATGGGGAACTTCATGGAGCAGGTGAAGACCATGATTGCCAAGTCCTCCCCATCAGAAGAAGTCCAGGCCACAACAACGGCCCAACCCCCGGCACCCACATCTGCCGAGGTGGCTTCCCAGCCTGCCGCACAGAACGAGGGCGGTCGGGGTTCTGCTCCCCAGGCCAAGAAAGGCAAGGGTAAGGGGAAGAAAGCGCCCAAGGCTGCGCAAGGGGGACAACCACCGACGGTTAATCCCCCGGCTACCCCATCAACACAACCGGAGGCGGGTTGCTCCTCGTGGGCAACGGTAGTGAGGGGAAACCGGGGCAAACTGACTGTGGTCCCCGAAAGCCAGAAGACGGTCACCGCCACACAGGCGGCAAAGGAGAAGGCGAAGCCGGCGCCCAAGAAGAAGGCGACCCCGCCGCTCCCCTCGAAGTTGCGACTGCCCCGCTCAGCGGCGGTGGTCATAACCATCGGGGACGCGGCGGAAAAGGAGGGCGTCACCTACGCCAACGTCCTGACGGAGGCAAAGGAGAGGATCGACCTCCGCCCCTCGGCATAGAGGATATGCGGCTTCGGCCTGCAATAACCGGGGGCGGATTCTGGAGATCTCCGGCGCCTCCAGCGCGGAAAAGGCTGACGCCCTCGCGTCCAAACTCCGGGCCCTTATCCCGGAGGATGTGGCGAAGGTCTCCAGGCCCTCAAAAACCGCCGAAATGCGGGTCATGGGCCTGGATGACTCACTTACGCCGGAGGATGTCGCCGCCGCCATTGCGCGTGATGGCGAGTGCGTGGCCGGGGACGTCAAGGTCGGGCCCATCAGAAGGAGCAGCCCCAAAGCCTTGGGGTCTTGCTGGGTCCGCGGCCCTATGGCGGCCGTAAAAAAGGTCACGGCGGAGGGTCACATGCGGCTAGGATGGGTGTCCGCGAAGGTGGAGCTGCTGCGGCAACGTCCGCTGCGGTGCTTCCGATGCCTACAAAGTGGGCATGTCAGGGCGCAATGCACACAGGAGGAAGACCGCAGCGGGCTTTGTTACCGATGCGGAGAGGCGGGCCACAAAGTCGCAGCGTGCGCCGCAGCCCCCAGATGCGCAGTATGTGCGTCCCAGGGGCGGCCGGCGGACCATTGGGTGGGGAGCAAGAAGTGCACCCCGCCCAAAAGGAAGGGAGGAAACGGCCCGCCTCACAGGTCCCAGGCCGTAGGAGTGGAGCAGAGGAGGGGATGGACACCTCCCCTCCCAGCGAACAAGGAGGCAGGAGCGGCCCAAGCCGCTCCTAGATCGCTACCGGGCCGGGGTGACGACCGCGGGGGCGGTCCCACCCCAACACACTAGGCCCGAAGAAGTCGCGCGCATGTCCCCGCGCGCCTTCCCCAGGGAGGACAGGGGAAGTGGTGGGTTCCATAGGGAACCCGCAGAGATGGGGCCCGCTGTAGAGTGGGCCACCGCCGTCGGAGTTGCGGTGGACTGTAATATGATCCCGCGACTCCGGCATATGGCGTTGGGTGAGGGACATCTTGGAGTTTTTAGTGAGTAGGAGTCTCACAGTACCCGCGGGCTTCCCCCGGGGCCGGCGGGTCTCCATGAGGGATTTTCTCCAAGTCAAAAAAAAAAAAAAAAAAAAGGTATAACTATGATACTTACAGATTAACTACGCAACGCGAGCAGTACACAACGTTTTAGAAAATGAATACGTGTCACGACAAACTGAAATCCAAAAAATACAATATTTTAACACAAATCGTTTAGTAAGGATTAGGAAATAGGATTGAAGACCTGACCATTTAACTGATTCTTATGGATTCCTCTTGATTATATATGATTTTTACGAATTCCTCTTATTTGATAAGGTGCCGGTATTGGATTATTCCTGCACTATGGAGTCTTCGTATAAACGTGTTGGTATTTGCTTCACCATGAATCTTCGTATATTTGTAATTATTTAGTCGTATTCGGCTCGATGTGACCATATATTCAGTAACAGAGGCTTCAAAATCCCTTTTGTATATTTTTACATGTATTTTATTGGAAAAAGATATGCGTAGTAATTTACAGATTAAGTTTTGTTACAGATATGAACACAATACAGAGTAGACCTAGGTTTTTTTTTTTTATGTTTCTGGAAGCAGGCGTAGACAAGTTCCATAACTTGATACCAGTTACAGTATAGGAATTGTGATAGAATTCAGTGGAATGCGAAGGAGTGGAAAGCAAGAGATTTTCGGAAGAACGTAATAACAAAGAATGAGTAAAAGAGGAAAACATGAAACGTTCTTTGAGATAGGAAGGAGCTTTGGGATTAAAAAGGATGTTGTAAAGGAATGTAAGGGTATGCATATCTCTTCGCTGTCGAATAGTAAGCCACTTAAGTTGGGTACGATATTGCGATACATGATCAAATTTGCGCAGGCCGAAAATAAATCGGATACATAGGTTTTGAAGACGCTCTAATTTATTGAGTAAATCGGAATTTAGGTCTGGATAGGAGACATCAGCATAGTCTAGGATAGGGAAAAGGAGTGAGTTTGCAAGGGCAATCTTAGTGGCCGTGGGGAGGAAGTTTTTGAGACGACGGAGTGATGCAGAGGCTGCAAACATCTTCCTGCTAACCTCCGTTACTTGATATTTCCAAGATAGTGTTGAATCAAAAAAAACACCAAGATTTTTAACTGACTCGCTAAAAGGAATACAGACGCTATCAAATATTATAGAAGGCAAGTCAATGTAATCCAGTCTAGATGTATACGCAGGGCTACCTATAATAATTGTTTTGGTCTTCTCAGGGTTCACTTGAAGACCATAACATTTGCTCCAATCCAAGATCCGTTTCAAATCATTATTTGTCTGATTAATAGCGTCTGCAAGATTCTCAAGAGTAGCCTGTGAGTATATTTGTACATCATCTGCATACATGTGGTAGAAAGAAGAAATTTTGAGGGTAATCGAGCTGATGAAGATTGTAAATAAGAGAGGAGACAACACACCACCCTGCGGAACGCCAGCGATACTGTTACACCACGACGAAGTGGATAGATCAATTTTAACACGCTGCCGACGCCCATACAGGTAATTATGAAACCAATCGAGTACCGCTGGAGATATGTTAAGAGAACTTAGAACTCCTAAAAGAATGTCAAAATCGACGGTATTGAAGGCGTTACTAAAATCTAGTAGCGTTAATACAGTAAGCTGTCGATTTTCCATACCCGATCGAATGTCATCGGAAATCTTGACCAACACAGTAGCCGTACTATGACCAGGGCGGAAACCGGATTGGAAGGTATTATGGAGACAGTTTGTAGTAAGAAATGAACTTAATTGCCAATGAACTAATCGTTCCAATACTTTTGACAAGAAAGGAAGAATCGAGATGGGGCGATAGTCGCTGAAGGAAGAAGGATTGGCTTTTTTAGGTAAAGGAATTATATGAGCCTCTTTCCAGCATTGGGGAATGGAACTAAAAGATATGGAAAAATTAAGGATATTGGTTATGATAGGAACAAGAATGTCTAATAAGGGAATGATCATTTTACGGCTAATGCCATCAGCTCCGATAGCATTGGAGGTAATCGATAGTATACTTCTCTTAACATCACAGACAGTGAAACGATTAAAAACAAAAGGATTGTAACTAGGAGTGGATTTAGAAGAAAGACAATTTAGTGTATTAGTTTTGACCAAGTTGTCAAGACTAGAAGAAGAGGCGAAGTGATTGTTGATCATGTCAAGATCGAGATTTGCGGAATAATCTTTATTACGAGATTTACCAACTCCCATAGAATTAAGAAATTTCCAAAGTTTAGTTTGGTCTTCATTTTCAATAGAATTATGAATATGGTGTCGCCGTGCGTCTCTACACATCATGTTGCAGTGATTTCTTAGACGGTGATATCTGTCTCGTCGACGGGTATCTGTGGGGTTAGCCTTAAAATTAGCTTTGGCTCTAATTTTTTTTTTCTCGTATGAGACGAATATCATCAGTAAGCCAAGGAGCAGGAAGATGCTTAATTTTAACTCGACGTACTGGTGCATGGACGTCAAAGATCTGTGTAAGGAGAGAGTTAAAGATATCCACTTTATCGTCTATTGTTACGGCCTGATCTATTACAGACCAGTCTATCTTTTTGGCATCCTCACGAAGCCCATCGACATTCAAGCCTCCAAAATTGCGTTGCAAAAGGATTTTGGGTTTAGGTTTAGGAGGTCGGATTTTATACGAAAGGTATATAAGATCGTGATAGGAAAAGGCATCTGCGCTAATTTGACCATGTTTCGCTACATGGCCGGGAGAAGTAACCATAATAAGATCCAGAAGGGACGGGGAGCAATTAGGAAAATAATGTGTAGCATTTAGAGGAAGTATGGACATGTTGACTGACTTAATAACATTCTGAAGGTGTCGTGCTCGAAAATCAGCTTTCAATAGGCAGGTATTAAAATCTCCCATAATAATATTGTGGCTATAGGACGTACTAAGATTTTCCAGTAGGTTTTCAAAGGATGGAAAGTAGTTAATCGAGAGATTAGGGCAGTAATAAACGCCCAGAAGAACCTTGCTGTTACAAAGAGTAATCTCAAGAAAGAGATGCTCAGCTGAGTTCGGAGGAGGAGGTTGTGGGGATTTGCTAATGATGGTGTAAGGAATGTGACTGCGGAGATAAATAGCAACACCACCATGCGAAGTAGAAATGCGGTCATTTCGTAATAAATGGAAATCAGGAAGAGAATATGAGGTAGATGGTAACGAAGGATGAAGAAAGGATTCAGAGACAAGGATAGCATGAATGTTTTTATTGTTACCAAATGTAAGAAGCATGTCAGAATAGTGGGCTGGAATGCTTTGAGCATTGATGTGTACTGCATTGAAATTATTTGAAAAATCATAAAATTCTGTAACAAGGGTATCAGTAAGGGAACCATAGGTAGCACTCTGAAAACTATTATCGCTAGTCGAACTTTCAAACGACAAGTAATCATCACTGACATCATTATCTACAGTTTCTGGCATCATGTAAAATAATCAATAATATATAAATATATACCAATATTTATTAATATAAATAATAATAAATAAATATCAATAAAGTGTATATCTCTATATAGTATAATATAATATATAATTCAATAGTAATAAATCAGTCAGTCGAGGTCGTCCGCTGGTCCTTACGGACCGCCGGGTGCGGGCCTCGAGCATAAGCTCTTTGCCCGGGCGTACTGCTGGGGTGTGCCACCCCAGCGTCGTTCGTTTACCGGCCGGCCTGCCGGCCGGCCAGCCAGCTGCTTCCCAGCAGCCGGCTGAGGGAGTCGTGTGGGAGGACTATTTAAGTCGCTCGCCGAGCCGGCTTAACGCCGCCACGTCACGTAAATGACGTGATCACTCGGTGGAGAGTAGGTCGCGCGGGAGCGCGCGAGTGGCGTCCGGTGGGCGCGCGTGGAGAGGGGCGAGGTCGCGCAGGTGCGCTTCGCGCCCGCTGTCCGCGCGCGAGAACATCGCGCGCGTCAACCGGACGACGAACTGCTCCACCGATGGGACCTTGAGGTCGCGGGCGATCACGTCATTACGGACGTACCGTCCGGCATTTGTGCACAGACGGAGGGCGGCGTTCTGTTGGACCTGCAGTCTCCGCCGCTGTGAGGCCGAGCACAGTGCGTACCATGCGGGGGCGGCATATGTGAGCCGCGAACGAATGTAGGTCTTATAAATGCCTACCTTCGTCCGCAGCTGCAGCCTGGATTGCAAGACCGGTCGCAGCATAGCGCGCGCGGCCTTGGCTTGGGTAACGGCCCGGTCCACCTGCGGCGTCATACGCAGCGACCGGTCGATTTCCACCCCTAGGTAACGCACTGTGCGTTCCCACTGGATGGGCTGGCCTCTCAATAGGAGGGGCGGCGGATATTTGCCCCCGGGGCGGGTAAGCAGCGCCACCGTTTTACCCACGTTAACGGTGGTACGCCACTTATCCAGCCACTCGGGGAGCAGGTCCAACAGCCGCTGCATTTTGCGAGCGGCTGCGTAGGCTCGGCGAGACGACGTGAGGAAGGCACTGTCGTCGGCAAATAGAGCGAGGACGACATCCCTCTCTCCCTCTCGGAGCTCATCCCTCAAGGTGGGGATGTCGTCTGTGTACGTCGCGTAGAGCGCTGGCGAGATGCAGCTGCCCTGCGGGACTCCGGCGGCGATTGGGCGTGTGGTAGAGTCACAGTTCTCGACCGAAACGTAAAAGCTCCGGCCCGAGAGGAAAGCGTCCACTACTCGCACGTATGCTGACGGCGTGTTGGTGTCGAGCAATTTCGACACCAAACCGTCGTGCCACACACGGTCGAACGCCTTCTCTATATCGAGAAATACGCCGACCGTGTAGTGGCCGCGGTTGTGCTCGACAGCCATGTGGTGGAGCACGCGCGTCAGCTGCAAAGTCGTCGAGTGTCCGCCTCTGAAACCGAACTGTTCGTCGCGAGGCGACAGGGTCGGTTTCAAGCGGCGGAGCAGAAGGCGCTCGAACGACTTTGCTACGTGCGAGAGCAGAGTGATGGGCCGGTAGCTTGCCGGCAGACGTTTGTCCTTGCCGGCTTTCGGGAGGACTATGACTCTACCCAACTTCCAGCTGTTGGGGAAGTGGCCGGTCCGGAGTATGCCGTTGTAGAGCCTCACTAGACATACTAGGGCTCTACGGGGCAGCTGTGCGAGCGCTGCGGTGCTGATCCCGTCCGCTCCGGGCGCTTTGCGCTTCGGCAGGCGGCTGACGAGCCGCCTTACCTCGCCGGGCGAAACGAAGCTCACCTCGTTTACGTCCGGCGACGGAGCGGTACGGAACTCGCATACGCGACGTACGACTCGCTCGTGGTGCTCGACGACAGTGCGTGGTGCGTCGGCGGCGACGGGATTGGCCGTAAATTGCCCCTCCAGGTGCTGTGCCAGGATTTCTGCCCGGTCCTGAGCTGCGTAACAACGTCTGCCCGTCTCGTCTAGCAACGGGCAGACGGGGGGTCGTGCGTTGGTGAGCTGTCGGTTGAGTGCGTGCAGGGTGGTGGCGTGTTCGTCCGCCCGGGAGATGACGGCCTCCCAGGAGGAGCCACGCCAGTCCCGCATCCCTTCCGACAGCTCCGCAGCCAGGCAGTTGAGCTCACGCTTGACCCGCGGGCAGCGGGTGCGAGCCCATAGGCGGCGGAGATCTCTCTTTCGCGCCAGTTTTTCGCGCAGATGGTATGGCAGCTCCTCTCAACGGCGAGAAGCCACGTTTACGGTGGTAGTGGCCGCCTCAGTGGCGGAGCGAATTCGCTCCGTCATGAAGACGGAGGCGGCCTCTATGTCCTCGGGCGTTGATAGGTCGCCGTCGAGGTGCAAGTGCTCCAGTTCTGCGCGAAAAACGCGCCAATCCATCCGCCGCCTCGACGGTCTCGTCGATGTGGTGGTGGTGGAGAGGTCAAGCGTGGCTAGGACAGGGAGGTGCTGCGTATCGAGGTCGTACAGCACCTCCAATGTCACCGGGCAGGGCACAGCCTGTACCAGGGCTATATCCAGAACGTCTGGGTTGTGTCTCGGGTTCGTGGGTACGTGGGTGGGATGTGCAGGGCCCAACACCTCGTACCCGTGGATTTGGGAATCCTGGAGGAGCCTTCGACCTACCCGCGAAACAAGACGGGAACCCCAAGCCGTGTGTTTCGCGTTGAGGTCGCCCATTAGCAGGGTAGGGCTCCTCCCATCCAGTACGTTCCGGATATCGGAGGGGCAAAATTCAGGCACCGGGGGCGATACGTTGCCAGGACCTTCAGTTCCGCGCCGTCGACATTGATGCGCACGCCTATGGTGCGCATGACGCGGAACTCGGGGCGCTCTAATTCCACGTGTACTACGTCGCGGCGGACTAGTACCGCTGTGCCGCGGTACCCTTTGCCCGCCGGTGACCTTTCGTCGCGTCTGTACACGTGATAATTAGGCACCCTCAACGTCTCCTTTTCTGTCAGCTTCGTTTCACCCAGGAGTATAATGTGTACGTCCTGGGTGTGAGCTAGGAGACGGAGGTCCTGGATCTTGTCTCTCACTCCCCCGGGGTTCCAATACACGATGCGTAGCTCGCTACTGGCCATTCGTGTATTGGTTTATTTTGGCCAATCCTTTTGTCGCCGCCGACTTTATGTCCACGCCGGCTGCGAGCGCGAGCAGCAGCTCCGTCAACAGGCTAATAAGCATATCTAATGCACTGTTGACGGGCGCTTGTGTGTTGGGCGCGGGCGCAAGCACTCTACGTGCCGGTCGCGTCACAGAGGGTGCAGGGGGCGCATTTCGCGCGTCCACCGCTTGCGAAACGGCGGCTGCTGTCGGCACTGTTTGTGCCGGTAGCGCCGCCTGGCGGCGGCGCGGCGCAGCTCGCGGGCCCCTTGTTTGTACCGTGGATGCGGGTGGGGCGGAAGGCGCTTTGTCCGCCTCCGGGATGCGGTGGGAAGGGACCGGCGTCGATGCCAATACTGGCGCATCCCCGGTCCTCTTCTTACCACGCCTACGGCGGCGACGCTTCTTGGTGCCGGCTCCGACGCCGCGTTGTGTCGGTTCATTTGCCGGCGCCATTAGGTTGGCGTCTGTGGCTTCCTCGACCGTAATAACGGGAGGGGGGGCCTGGGCGACAAATGTGCGCGGTTTCGCGGAGGGCTTGCCGCGCCGCTGTTGCGCCCTAGGCACAATTGTATTCGTCTGGGGGAGAGGGGGGCGGGGTTTGATACCCCTCTGCCTGGCCTCTCTTTTGTAGACCGCACACTTGCGGTCATTGGCAGTGTGCGGCTTGGCACAGTTGGCGCAGGTCGGTTTGTGGTCCCGCGGGCGGTCGCAGTCCGCTGCCAGGTGGTCACCCGCGCAGCGGACGCATTTGAGTGGACGGTGGCAATTTGTCGAGGCGTGCCCGAACGCCTGGCATCGGTGGCATTGCGCGAGCACCGATGCCGGCTTCCACGCCTCGATGACCACACCTCGCATGCAGAGGAGCTCTGTGACGGCATATAGCCGAGCGAGCTCCTCTTTCGCCATGGGGTCCAGCTGTGCGTGGAATATGCATCCGGGGCGGCCGCGGCGCGCCGGAATGCCGCGCACCAAACGCACGCCGAACCCCCTGTGCTTCAGGGCCTCCACTATGCTGTCGATTGGGGTGTCCGCTGGGAGGCCCCTTATGGCTACCTTGGTCGGTAGCTCCGAGGCCAGGCTGTAGTAGTACCAGCTTATGGTGGGATCCCTCTCGCTAGCCTCCACCAGGTACTTTTGTATAGCACGGTATTCCGCATCCGACTTAGGGAGAAATCGGAATCCCGTGCTGAAGGGGCGGGCGTTGGGTGCCTCGCCCAGGACTCTCGCCAGATTCGCAAAGTGGCGGGTCCAGTTCGGCAACCTCTCAGCCACTATAGGCGGATATTTAGCCGCCGCAGTGGCTGGCCCTTCGCTTCCCGAGGGTTGGGGGGGGCTGGCACGACCGGTGCTGCCGCCGGAGTGGCGGTTGAGGACGACGGTCCTGCTGCTATCGCCGCAAACGACGGAGGTGTCCTCGTCCTTGGTGAGGGGACGGGCGGCGGGACTGACTCCATTGTCGGGTCACTAGCAATGCCCGCGTATGACGTTACGTCAAAGTCACCCCGGTTCAAGGTGAACGAGCGGGGTGAGGCGCGGGGCGAGGCGCGGGGTGTGGGGACAGGGGACTGCGGTGACGAGTAGGCGTCGCCGTAGTAGCACCCGTCTGTCTCTTCTTCCCCGCTTCCAGATGAGGGAGAAGATGAGCGCGGGGGCAGCAGCGGCGATCGTCGCATTGCACCTGTCTGGGGGAGGGGCTGGTTGCTCCTGTCCACCAGACGGAACTGGGGCCTCGGAGGCGACCTCTCTAGGTCGATGTCGGCCGGGGGGGACTCCTCCATGTCCCTCCTCTTGTCACCTCGAGCCGGCGACGACGGCGACGGCGGCGTGCGCCTTTTCGAGGGGCCAGGTTGTGCTCCCGTTACCCCCCCGCCTTGTTCCCGGTCGGCGGCATCATTGCCGCTTCCCGCGAGGGCAGGGGGGGTACCTTTGGTTCCCGGGCGAGCGTGGAATGTCCCCAACTCGGTGGTGGGGACGAGCTTGGTCGGGTCCGTGAGGTCCCGACGCACTACTGTGCGTGGGTTACCCCTATCGGGGGGTTTCCTAGGAGCTTTTCCCCGTTGGGACATGCTCTTGGGTCTACTCCTGCGTTGGGGACACGACACGACCTGAAAAATCCAGGCCGCGCCCTAACCAATCTAACGCAGGTGCACTTGTCCTCCCCGTGAGGCGGCACCTGCGGGATTGGAGAGGGTGGTGTGGGGGTTGGAACCCCACTGCGAACCTTCTAAGAAGGTGGGTTGTGGCCCTGAAGGGCAGCAGTCACTTTGGTGACAATCGCAGTTGGATTGCAGCGACGAATTTGCACCAACAAATTCGGTCTGCAATCTTAGCGCGTTCTCTCGCTAGACAAAGTACACTTTGTGTAGCTGGATTACGCACTGTATCGCTCTCAACAATTTGCGCAAGTGGGCACCAGTTGCGGGGCTCACTCTGGAGACTCGACGGCGAACCGGAATCTCACAGAGGATCACACGACCAACGGTAAACTCAACAAGCAACAAATTGGAAAGCGACGACGAATTTTAGTAATAAATTACCAATATAAACTGTATTACAAAACAAGCGTTACCCGCCAGAAGCCTTGAGAGATTATGGAAAAACAATAACATATAAACATTTCATTACTTACTAAACAAAAGAAATACATAAATACACAACACCGCACTTTTAAAACCGTATAGCTGTATATTGACAGTACATTTGCTTGCATACAAATAAATTAAGATTCTAATGACTGACAGAAGACTGAGAACAAAAGACGTCATTATTGACTATGGACATTACATTTGACACAACATAAAACAAAAAAGAAACAATTTAAATAAGGTTATCTGTGATCTGTGATCTGTTATCTATGAACATAGTGTTCATGAGTTATACAAAGATTTGCAAAATAATATTAATTTTATTCCTAATAAATGTCAATGTTTTATGCAAACACCTACAGTGTTTTGAAGACTCTAATTAATACATGTACTTGTAAAATTACCTACGATTGGATATACGAAATGCGGGTGCGTGATTAATAATTTTAGCTACTAACAACAAATCATAAAACAGTACAGTACATAATCATGTACAGAAATATGATTATCTCTTTAATCTCTTTAATTATAATTATTATTGTATTAGTGTTCCGCTTTTACTTGCTAAGTTGACTTATTATGGTGTTGATCCACAATCGATTGGGTGGTTTTTTTTATATTTAAATACATTTTTCCACAGACATATTCGTCCGTGCCTTTTTTAATTTACTTTAATATTATAATATTTATTTAATTTCCATTTTTGTACAACTCCAGCCGAGATGTTACAATTTGCCTAACAGTGACACCGAGGCAGACCTTATCCGTCTGGCCCAGAACCACCGCTGGCCGGCCGGGTGAGTTGACAACATGCAGTGTCACCCATCTTTATTTGGAGGATTAGATTTATCAATATGCATATACAATTATATAAATCTTACACTACTACTAATTTCACAGTTTTAATTACATTGTGCAATGTAATAATTCATAATGTAACAATACACATTATGAATTCTTACACTGTGTTCGCGCGCTTAAGTTACGGCAAAAATGTAACACGTTGTTGCGGGTGGAAGAATAATAAATGTCACTCACTACTAACTCGACCATTTTACACAAGTGATTCTTGCTCTGTACAATATTATTATATTAAATGTCTAAATAAGTAAAACATCGAGTTTCACTAAAGAAATTCCAATCTTGTGCTAAAACAAGAAAATTGGCGACCGTGACAGGACAAAAAACCTGTGGATTAACGAAAAATATTGGATATTTACATAATTGGTGAACACGCCACCAGTACGAAAAATCATACAAATTGAAGAAATGGTGGATATATGGGAACCAAATACCATTTGAATTCAGTAAAGCAGTGAAGGTCAAGGATACATCCAAAGTGTCACGCCGGATGCAGCATTAATTAAGCTGGATTTTGCTGGATTTTGAAAAAGATAAGTGCCGTTCCATTGTTCCCTTGTAAAACTAAATTAACATCCAAAATACTTTCCAATCCTATAATATATCTATCCAAATCTCATTATATTACAAAGTTAAGCTTACTACTTGTGCATTTATTAAGTATTTCAAGCATTTTATTTAAATTGCGTAGTATTTGTACTGAAGTGTAGGCAGATATTTATTTTGTTAATTGTTAAGAAATATTCATTTTATTTTTAGTAAAAATACATATAATTGCAATAAATATAGATTACGGTGTATAAATATCACCATTTGGGTGTCAATATAATAGTTATTATCCTATTTTCATGAAAATACGCCGAACAATTCCAGACGCTGCGCGGTGTGTTACGAGGTGCTTACGTCGTCTTGGCTGACGGCTGACCAGCTGAGCTGTGAGTGCAGCGGCCGGTTTGCGACCCGGCGGTTTTCGTCGAAACGAGGAGTATAAGATACGTAGAAATTTTATACACTTCCAAATAACGTCCTATTTGTTGATACGTCTATATATGTTTTAAAACATACGTAACAAATAATACATTTCTGTATTACATATTCAGTACTGTATTATATACAGTATTACGCATTACAATATTATATTAAATAGAACTTATTCATAATTAATCATGTCAACTGAACCAATAGTTACGAAATCCTCTTTGAAGGAATTGCTTATAAAACGTAGTTCCATCAAAGGGCAAATAACAAAATTCAAAAACTATTTAGATAAATTTGGCAAACTTTCTGAAATATCTACATTAGAAATAGCGGAATTAACAGTACGACTTAGTAAGTTTGAGGCGTTATCAGCTAAATTTGACATTATGCAAACTCAGATTGAGATCATAAATTCCGAGAACATATCTTCGGAAATTGATGAACGTGACGACATTGAGCAGGATATTATTAAGAACATTGCTTTAGCTAAAACTTTTATTAAACAATATGATAATTTGGAAATTGATGATGTCAACCGACGTGAATCGGTATCCAATGTCGTTTGCGATCATCAGCAGCTGGGATTTCAGCTTCCTCAAATCCAAATTTTAAAGTACAGTGGTTCGTATTTCCGGTGGTTAGAATTCAAAGACACATTCCTAAATCTTGTTCACACTAATCTACGTATACCTGATATTCATAAATTTCATTATTTAATTTCATACCTAGAAGGTGACGCGGCTCGTATCATATCAAATCTAGAAGTGTGTTCAGCTAATTACAAGGAAGCTTGGAAGCTGCTTTGTGATAGGTACGATAATAAAAGAATTCTTATTAATCATCACTTAGATTCATTATTTAATATTCAACAGTTGCCTAAAGAATCTGAAAAATCACTACGTTTTTTGGTTGATCATGTCACTAAAAATTTACGCGCGCTCGCCAGTCTTGGCCAGCCTACTGATTACTGGGACATATTGATCATTTATATGCTAACATCTAAATTAGATACTACTACCATGATAAAATGGGAAGAATTTCGTAACAGTTTGGACGACGTACCAAACTTATTACAATTCAATAAATTTTTAATTGATCGTGCCGATATTTTATAATCCTTAAATCGTAATAAGGGTACAAACGACAATCAAACTTTCAATAATTCATCTAATTTTAGCAAACCACCATATGCACCATGTTCTTTCCAAGGTCAATTTTCTAAAAACAATAAGCGTAATAATTTTGAACGTGCACAGCATATTAATACTTATGTTAATATTACGGAAAATAAGCCTAATATTTTACGTTGCATAATCAGTGATGGAAATCATAAGATTTATGATTGTACAACTTTCAAATCAAAAAATATTCACGAAAGATTTTCTTATGTTACTAAATACAAATTATGTCCTAATTGTCTCAGACAAGGTCACGCTACCACTGAATGTAGAATGGGTCCTTGTCGAATGTGTACTCAAATGCACAATACCCTTTTACATAACTCTAATAATATTCATTCTCAATCCAATAGGAATGAATCTGTGGTAACTTTTTGTAAACAAACCCCAAGCCAAGTTCTTCTGTCTACAGCTTTGTTAGAAGTATATAATCCTGAAAACAGTAAAACGGAGTTAGTTCGAGCACTTTTGGATTGCGGTAGTCAGTCATCGTTTATCACAAAATCACTGCAACAAAAACTATCTCTTAAATGTAATTCATTAGATGCTATTAAAGTCATAGGAATAGGTAACAACTGTTCAAATAATGTTGTAGAATACTGTAACACTAAATTAAAATCAATTAATAGTGCTTACCAAGTGAATTTAAGATGTTACGTTCTTAATGAACTGACTGGTAGTCTCCCGAAGGCTCCTATTGACATAGAAAATATTAAAATACCAGAACATATTAAGCTAGCTGATCCAAATTTTTACTTACCTGGTCCTATAGAAGTGTTGATAGGCGCAGACATCTTTTGGGATATACTTGGCTGTGAGCAGCATGAATTGGGCTCGAATTTACCAAAATTACACAACTCTAAATTTGGATGGGTTGTTGCTGGTCCTTTGCATTCACCTATCATGAATAATAGTAATATTCAATGTAATAAGGCAATTATTTCAAATTGCAATATAGACGAAATGTTAATTAAATTCTGGGAACTAGAAGAATTGCCACGAAAGAATATTCTTAGTCCCAACGAAATAGCTTGCGAAAATCATTTTATAAACAATACAGTACGATTAAATACAGGCAGATTTTGTGTGAAATTGCCCCTAAAGGAATCCCCAGACTGCCTTGGTAACTCATACTATTTAGCAAAAAAAACGTCTACTAAATCTTGAAAAAAGATTCAGAAAAAATAAAACTCTAAAATTACAGTATATAGAATTTATTCGCGAGTACTCTGATTTAGGACACCTGTCTCAATCACCGGTATTCATTCCAAATTCGTCTCATTATTTTTTATGCCATCATGCTGTCTTCAAGGACGACAGCGAGTCTACTAAAGTTCGTGTCGTGTTTGATGGCTCCGCTCCTACAACCTCCGGATATTCTGTCAATGACATTTTGATGGTAGGTCCGAACCTTCAGAGCTCTCTTCTCTCCATTTTAATCCGATCGCGTCAGTACAAATTCATTTTGACAGGTGACATCGCTAAAATGTACCGCCAAATAGAAGTTCATCCTGAAAATCGCAATCTACAACTTATTTTGTGGAGAGAAGACGAGCATCAGCCTATCCGAACGCTGCAGCTGAGTACTATCACTTACGGTACTGCAAGTGCTAGTTACTTAAGCACCAAATGTCTTTGGCAGGTGGGAGAAGAGTGTGATGACGAATTAATTAAAACAATCATTCAAAATTATTTTTATGTCGACGACCTGATAACTGGTTGCGATGATGAATGTCAATTGAAATACATACAAAATTCAGTTTCTAAAGCATTGAAATCAGCCTGTTTTCCACTACGAAAATATAAAACTAATCTTAAAACATTATTTCAAAATTCAGATCAAATATATAGTATGGATAATGAGAATCTTACCTTCAGTGAAGCATCGAGCACTCTGGGTCTTGGTTGGGATCCTGCAACTGATGAATTTAATTTTCCTATCAAATTTCCATACCAAAATCATGAAGTAACTAAAAGATCTATATTATCTAATGCTTTCAAAATATTTGACCCCTTAGGCTTATTATCTCCGTGTATAATTCAACCCAAAATTCTTATGCAAAGGTTATGGTCTAAGGGTTTTGATTGGGATGAACCTGTGTCTCAAGATATTAAAAATACTTGGCACGAAATAGTAAGCAACTTTAATTCACTTTCTACTTTACGAATCCCAAGAAGGGTGCTCTGTGATTCTCCAAAAAATATTGAGTTGCACTCATTCAGCGATGCATCACAATCTGCATACGGTGCTTGTATTTATATTAGATCTCAGACTGAGGATGGTAGCTATACTGTTAATTTATTGTGTGCTAAAACGAAAGTAGCTCCCCTTAAACCTACGACCATACCTCGTTTAGAGTTGTGTGCTGCCTTACTTGCTTCAAAATTATCCAAGGAAGTTGTTGACTCCCTTAGGTATGTTCCTTCTCGTATAGTTCATTGGTGTGATTCTAGCATTGTGTTAGATTGGATAAATACTGAGCCTACAAAACTAAAAACATTTGTATCAAATAGAATAGGAGAAATTTTAGAATTAACTGTACCTAAATCTTGGAGATACGTACCTACAGATGTAAATCCTGCTGATATGATTTCCCGTGGCGTGAACGCGTCGCTTTTGTGTAGTATGGATTTGTGGTGGTCAGGTCCTACTTATCTGAAAAAAGAAGAATGTCAATGGCCTATACTAAATAAAATAAAACAAAATTACTTACCTGAAATTAAGGTAACCACAGTAGTAGTCCAGGAGGAATCATCATTCGATTTTAATAGGTATTCTTGTTTTAATAAACTGCAAAAAATAATAGCTTACATTCTACGTTTTTTACATAATATAAATATAAAAAATTAACAAAATAAATTTTCAGGGAATTTATCAGTGGACGAGTTGAATAATTCATTTAATAATATTTGTAGAATGTCTCAAAGGGAATCTTTTCCTCATGAATATAATAATTTGTTAAATAAAAAACCTATAAAATCGAAATCTAAAACTTTATCTTTATCGCCTTTTTTTGATAATGATAATAAATTAATTAGAGTGGGAGGTCGACTACACTCCTCAGATTATAATTACGAAAAACGACATCCGATATTACTCGATTCTTCAAATTACGTCACTAAACTGTTGTTCGAACGCGAACACTTGCGTAATTTGCATGCAGGCCCTCAATTATTGCTGGCAACTATCAGGCAGACAATTTGGCCTATCTGTGGCAGAAAATTAGCCAGACGCGTGTCAAAAAATTGTGTAGTTTGCACTCGTATCCGTGGTCAAACGCTTGTTCCTAAAATGGGAGATTTACCTAAAACTCGTGTGTCAGTAGATTTTCCTTTTAAATCTGTTGGAATAGATTACGCTGGTCCCTTCCTCGTCCTTGATCGCAAGGGACGTGGTGCTAAATTGGTAAAATGCTACTTATGTTTGTTTGTGTGTTTACGCTTTAAATGTATTCATCTTGAAGCAGTTTCTGATTTGACTAAAGAATCTTTTATTATGACACTTCGAAGATTTGTAGCTCGTCGTGGACGTCCATCGGAAATATTTTCTGACAACGGCCGAAATTTTGTTGCTGCTGCTAAAGATCTTTCTTATTTTTTGAAACAAAATAATAATTCTCTCTCTGAGTTTGCATCACAGGAGGGAATAAAATTCATTTTAATACCGGCTTATGCTCCTCATTTTGGAGGCCTATGGGAAGCTGGGGTAAAAGCGGCTAAGCATCACGTAAAGCGCGTTATGGGTAATACACATTTATCGTTTGAAGAACTATTAACTTTGTTCGCACAAGTGGAGGCTATACTAAACAGTCGTCCATTGTACCCTATGTAATCCTCTCCTGACGACTTTCACTCCTTATCTCCTGGGCACTTTTTAATCGGCAGACCTTTAAATGCACTGCCGGCACCGGCATTAGAAGACAGCAAAATAAATCCAATCCAGCGACACCTTCGTCTTGAGCAAATCCGACAACATTTTTGGAGAAGATGGCAATTGGAAAACATCTCTGAACTACAACAAAGAACGAAATGGAAGACCGATAAAACAAAACTCAATATTGGAGATCTGGTCTTGCTGAAAGAAAAGGATGCTCCGCCATTGTGCTGGCGTCTTGGACGGGTCTCTCGACTGTTCCCAGGCTCGGACAGTGTAGCACGGGTGGCAGACATCAATACTGCAAGAGGTTGCGTGCGTCGACCTCTGTTTGGCCTGTGCCCTTTGCCAACTTCTGAAGCTTCAAGTTGAAAGTCATGTCTTTCAAAGGAGGGAAGATGTTCGCGCGCTTAAGTTACGGCAAACTACACAACACTTTGTTGCGGGTGGAAGAATAATAAATGTCACTCACTACTAACTCGGCCATTTTACACAAGTGATTCTTGCTCTGTATAATTTTATTATATTAAATGTCTAAATAAGTAAAACATCGAGTTTCACTAAAGAAATTCCAATCTTGTGCTAAAACACACTGCATATACAATTACATGAAATCTTATTTTAACACTATTTTCAAAGTTCACTATTTGTTATAGTCCAGGTTTTGTTTAATTATTGATTGTTTAATTTCACAGTTCACTTTTTGTCGTAATTCGGCAAATTTTTTTTTTTTTCTCCTTTTTTTTTCTTTTTTTTTTATACTTTTAGCGAGCATGTTCCGGCCTTTCCAGTCCAAAGCGCCCCGACGATGCATCAGCTGTTCTGGTTTTCTTTGTGCTGATTATTTTAGCGCAATCAGCGCATCAACGATCGCCCTGTCTCTATTTTTAATCGCCATCTGCAGTGAGTACTCACGAATGTCCGAGTGAGTCGCGCCTTCGGCCTCTTGTATAAAACGAGCAACTGCGTCTTCTCGATTTCTCGTATAATATACGCAGTCGCCTGTGTGTCTGGTGATGGCTACCACGGCATGAGAGTAGCTGCCATGCACTTCCAAGGGTTTACTTCTAGTATTGATGATAATAACCCTCTCCGATGTCAGTCCCTGGGCCTCATGAATGAGATATGAAAATAGGTTATGCCTATCTATAAAGGGGAGTTGATTTACGTCGCCAATAAGCAGGACATCTTTTGCTTTGGCCATTTCTGCTGCTAGCACTATGGCCCCAAAGTGGTTCATAAGGGCTTCATCCACTAGGATGCGGGACACATTTGTATTGTCCCTTTTGCCGTTAACCAACAAAGAGGCCATTGTTCTCACCCTTTCTCCTGTGTTTTTCGTTGTCTTGGCTTCCAGCTTCCTGAGGACTCTGTGGACAGCGACCTACCATTCCATAGGCAAATACGTAACGCCTTCTCCGGTAAAGATAAAGAGTATGAAGGTTATTTGGCGGAGGAAGATACTGTATTTACGGAAGCGGAGCTTATTGGGGTATTGAATACACAAAACCCCAAAAAGGCACCGGGACCGGACGGATACACCTCTGACATATGCGGCGTGGCAATCCGTTACGATGTTAAGTTGTTTTTGGCGCTGGCGAACAGATGCCTAACGCTGGGACACTTCCCGAAGCTATGGAAAATAGCACATGTTGTCATACTCCGAAAACCGGGGAAAGAAGACTACACACAACCTAAGTCCTACAGGCCTATTGGATTGCTTTCAGTACTAGGAAAGACAGTTGAGAAGCTCATGGTGACGCGAATTCAGTGGCACACCATTCCGGCTCTTTGTAGAAACCAGTACGGCTTCATGCCCCAGCGCGGGACGGAGGACGCTCTCTACGATCTGGTGGGAGGAATCAACAGGCACCTGCAAAATGGCAGCTCAGTAATAGTGATCTCGCTGGATATAGAGGGGGCCTTCGATAACGCGTGGTGGCCAGCCTTAAAAATGCAATTAGTAGACAAGAAGTGTCCGCGGAACCTGTTCCAGATGGTGTGCTCCTACTTACAAGATAGAAGGGTAGTTGTCAACTACGCCGGGGCGACGAATGAGAGGGAGACGACGAAGGGTTGTGTTCAAGGATCTATAGGGGAACCGACTTTTTGGAATATCATACTTGACTCGTTGCTGCAGGCACTGGAGAACAAAGGGGTACAATGTCAGGCGTTCGCGGACGACGTGGCTCTGGTATTCGCCGGGGAGTCTATAGCGAAAATGGAGGAAAAGGCAAACGCAGCACTAGAAGTGGTGGTGAGATGGGGGAAAAGAAACAAACTTAGGTTTGCACATCAGAAGACCCAAGCGATGCTAATAACGAAAAAACGTAAGTACGTTCCCCCGTGCATTACCATGAATGGCTGCCAACTGAATCTGGTTAAACAGATGAAACTCCTGGGAGTTATCATAGATCACAAACTGACCTTCAATGCGCATGTGGCCGCAATATGTAAAAAAGCAGCGGACATATATAAACAACTAGCACGCGCGGCGAAGGTCACATGGGGACTTAACGGCGAAATCGTCAGGATTATCTACATGGCAGTCATTGAGCTGATCGTGACGTATGCAGCATGTGCATGGAGCCAAGCGGTCGATCTCCAAACTAACGATTGGGTGGTTCGAAAGTTACTTAACCGGTAGGTTTCAGTCGGTTAAACTCATTAAATCAAATGGCCATTGTCTAGTTTCGGAATCAAGACCTGTAAGTTACGGTGTTCCTCAGGGTTCCATTCTGGGCCCACTGCTTTTCTCAATATACTGCGCTGACCTTGTTAATGTTATAAAGCACTGTAGATACCATTGTTATGCTGATGATGTTCAGTTATATATATCTGAACATCCTGAAAATATATCTCAAGCAGCGACAATGATAAATGAAGATATGAATAGAATTGCAGAGTGGTCGAGTAGAAACTCCTTGTTACTGAATCCTGCTAAATCTAAGTGGATGGCTTTAGGAACGAAAAGTCAGATTCTTAATATTGTAGACAGATGTCCTGTATTGTCCATATCCGGTATCAATGTAGATCGTGTAGAAGAGGCTAAAAACTTGGGCATTATTTTTGATGAACAGTTAAGATTTGAAAAACATATCCTAAACATTGCAAGAAATTGTTTCTATCGTCTAAAAGTCTTATACAAAATTCGTCACTTGCTTTCTGTTGAAGTTCGTATAACAGTATGTGAATCTTTAGTGTTATCTAGATTGAATTATGGAGATTTAGTATATGGTCCACGTCTATTTCGCAAAACTCAGCGCCTAATACAACGCGTCCAAAATGCTTGTTGTCGGTTCTGTTTCAGTATTCCTCCTCGCAGTCATATCTCACCTTACTTAAATAGGATGTCGATACTTGATATGGAATCGCAGCGACATTTACATCTGACATGTTTGCTGTTCGGTCTAATAGAATTTAAAAGTCCGGAATATCTATACTGTAAGCTGAACTTTTCTACATTTGATAAGCGGTACCCATGTAGGTCTATTCGTCCACCTTTGTCGCTTCAACGTCAAAAAACTGTAGCTTTTACTGGCAGCTTTCGTTACCGGGCAACTAAATGTTGGAACAATATTCCACCACCCATCAGAAATATACATTTAAAAAACATATAAAAACACACCTATTACAGCAACAAAAACTAAGTTGTTCTGGTGACAGAGCGCAGTAATATTCTAATTGTTTTCCTTTCCATTAAGACATTTTTCACTCCTTCATGGCTATAATTATTATTTTTTTTACACATTTATTATATTCCTGTTCATAGTATTCATATATATCAAATTAAATTGTGGTATCTCGGTATTTATAAAGTTCTGGTACTCTAACTGTAATTCGTACTTTCCAAGTTCTTTTATTACTTATTTATTTCACATTATTTCGTTCAGTTCATTTTAGTTTATTAAAAAAAATATACAAGGTACATTATTCAACCTCGAGGACATAGCTGAAAATCAGTGTTTTGCTCTTTGAGTGATTCTCCACACTGAGCTATGTACCAATTTTGTATTGCTGTAGCACACACATGCAGGTTTACCCTTTATTGAATTGTTATATTGTAGGTACTTGTCATTTGATGTTGTAATTAAGCCTGTATGTGTGTACTAAGATACAAATAAAAACTATTATCTATCTATCTATCTATCTCTTCGTTGCTGTGGCCGCGCGTCTTGTCTTTGTCGTAGCCGGCAGTTGAGATTGAGATCGAGCCATGGCCAGTGCTGGCTTAGCCGGACGCTGGCTCCCACCAGGCGCAACCGATGTATCTGGACCAGCAAAGTTATTCAGGTCGGCAGGACTAGTAATCCGATGTCGCTTCCCATCCGGCGACATACAGTATATATCACCCTCTCTCGTCCAGCAACGTGAAATACCTAGCCGGGTGCGGGCGTCCATAAACAGCTTATGGCGAGATGCAGTCAGAAATTCAGATATTGTGGTACCACTGCCTTTAAAGTGTTTTTTGGCAAACCATACTCTATCTCTCTCTGCCACATCATGGAACTTGACCAGAAGGGGACGGGGTTTTTCACTAACTGACCGTCCAATACGCTGGCATCTGCTTATCCCTTCTGGACTCACCTGACATTGCCTCAAGCATCTCACAGCAGACTCAAGAGCAGCTTCATCCTTGTCTTCAGTTATGCCATGTAGCAGCAAAATTTTCCGACGGCTGCGCATCTCCAGTCTGTCAACATCTTTGGAAAGCTGATTCGTAAGAGACAGCTGACTATTAAGGGTCTCAATGACACCCATCCTGAATGTAAGGAACTCCGATGCAAGAGAATCCAGTGTAATGGACCCGGTGGCGGGCGAGGCACGGGCAGCAACCAATTCAGCTTCAAATTGTGTCATCCTTTGTGTCAGTTCCTGTATACACTTGTGCAAAGATTCCATTTTGAAATAAGTTTCACGAAAGTCAAGTTTACGAACACGAAATGTTTATAATAGTTTAGTGAAACGCTGGATAACGCTTACTGGTGGGTAACACACCTTATATATACATAATAATTTAAAATTACTCTAAATTTATTATTATATATAATTAATTTAAAATTTATCAACAAGAGATACGTCTTATTATTTTCCAAGTCTACCCACGAAAAAACTGGTGAAAGAATTGATGGTTTGTATTCACACACTTAAACTTAAAAATGTAAAGTAATAATAAAATTATTTAAAAGAGCAACACACAAGTTTCTTGCTCGTTCTTCTTGTGATGAGACAGCTTTCCGAACGAGCGGTAGATTAAAAAAAAATGTAATGACTATTCAAAAGTGCTTCAATGTAAGTTTATTTGAATAAATGATTTTCTATTCTATTCTATTCTAAAATTGTCCTTCGTACTGGTGCAACATTACAATTATCAGTTTTTAAAGACAAGTTAGAATTGAGTAAATTTGAACAAGGAGTGATTGACTCAGTCAAGACTAGGGTTCATTCCCGGGAAATCGTTGGATTTTGTTCCTGGGAAATCAAGCTCGAGAAAAGTCGAGAACTCGAGAAATCAAGTACCGATATAGAAATTAAATTGCTGTTTGTTTTGTTACGTGGCGGCGTAATAATTTAAGACATTATGGTTTTCTTTCATGTAATTTTTTTTATTTTATAGAAACTATTTTTATTACAAGTTTTAAGTAGATTTTTTTTAAATAACCAACCAAAAATGCTGCAATTATAAATATAAGTCTGAATAATATGAAGTCCTAACATATGAAATCGGTGTTTTGTATTTTTTTTTCAAAGTATAATATATTTATTTAATCTAAGTATGTACCATTGCTATTTATGTACTTTTGCCATCTTATGGGTATTTCATTGATCCCTTTACTAAAAAAACCATTTGGACGGGAATCAATAAAATCTTTGAAGGCACTTTGGACTTCCCTATCGGCTTTGAATTTTTTCCCAATCAGTTATGCAAATTTAAAAAAAAATGGTAATCTGTTGGAGCAAGGTCCGGGGAGTACGGTGGATGTCTTAAATATTACAATTGAATCTCTTCTAATTTGGTAACTGTCTGTTGTGCAGTGTGTGATCTAGCGTTGTCCTGAAGCAGCCTACAGCAATTGACCAGCCTCGGTTGTTTAGCAGCTAGCTTTTCCATATCAATTTCTGATAATACACATCTGACGTTATCGTCTGGCCAGATTTAAGTAAGCTGAAGTGAACAACAGCGGATTTATTCCACCAAACGCTCGCAAGTAACTTTTTTGAGTCAATTTTCGCTTGGGGAAGGATTTGGTTGGTTTGACAGGGTTCAGCCATTGCGATGAGCGTTTTCAATTTCATACAAGATCCACTTTTCATCACAGGTAATGATTAGATTTAAAATGCCTTCATTATTATGCCGCTGGACTAATGTAACGCAGCAGTCTACGCGCGTTTGTCGATTTGCTCCCCTCAATTCATGGGGACACCCCTTTCAAGCTTTTTCACTTTCCCAATTTGCTTCAAGTGAATTAAAACAGTTTTGTTGCTAACACCGCAGCCTGCATCTAACTCGGACGTGGTTTGCTTTGGATTCGCTTCCACAATAGCCTTCAATTCTTCATTATCAACCTTGGACTACGGCCGCCCACGGGGATTGTTTTGCAGGTCGAAATTTCCAGATAAAGCGTTAGAACCAAAAATGCATTGTGTTTTCTTTTGCGACACTACCGCCATACACATCATTAATCCTTCGATTCGTTTCTGCAGCACTGGTACCACGGCGGAACTCGTACACGTAAATGACGCGATATTTTAAGTTTTCCACGTTGCAAGGTGAGTGCCCCAAAGAAAAACCAAAGATGAAAAAGCCATATGGATTACTCATGCATTTGTTTTTCGAAAACCGTTTCGAAAAACAAATGCATGAGTGAATAGTCGTATAAATTTTAAATTGGAATTCCTAACCAAAGAGGAGATATTTGAGATCGAAGTGGCCAGTACGACAAAACGCTAATTTCATATGTAAAGACCTAAAATATTTCTGTATGTAAAAAAAATACAATTTGCATAAGCAAATTGTATTTTATATATTTAAAATTGTATTTATATATATACATATTATGAATAATCATAATATGTATACCGTTTTTAAATATACTCAATAAGTTTATTTTAATTTGATACTTTTATTTGAGAGGAAAACCACTGATTTTTTGACGTTATTGGAACCAAATAATATGAGAAAATGTAGGTAAATGTAAATTTCTCGGCAACCCGAGAAGACCCGAGAAATTAACCTCGAGAATTCTCGAGACCCGAGAAATTGAAAAGCTCGAGAAATCATGAACCCTAGTCAAGACTGATGTGATTGACTTATTGTTATTTCCTTTAGGGCTATATTGAAAAGATTTAGGAGATTCAGGTGTCTCACAACAACATTTCTCTGTCAATGAGGTGAACCGCTCCATGTTGTAATTTCCCAACTCTATTAATTTATTCAGTGATTTACTATAGTTATTAATTTCATGTTGAGCACACTCATATTTATTTGTTAAATTATATAATAAAGATTCTAACTCTTGAATTTTACTCTTTAATTTAATTTGTTCCAAATTTTTATCATCTAAATTTGTTTTACAATTTTGAAGTTCTTGTAACAGGTCTAATTTTTGTCTTCTAATATTTATAGATTTTAAACATTTAGTATGAGATCTCACTAACTTTTCTAACTTTTTAATAAATTTGTTTATTTTTATATATTTTTTTAATTTATTGATACTATTAAATTGACTAGTACAACTATTTAAGCTGGGTGTATTAGTTAAATCTATGGTCACCAACGGCTGAGATCTAAGGTGTTATTATAGCTACTCACCCGTTTGTGTTCTAACTTTTAAAATCACTAGTATCCTGACGACTTAGGCGTAATGCCGGTTGGTCAGGGAGAGAAACACCTCAATACCTACAATATTCACAATTACCTATCTCTTATTTGATTTTATAATAATATAAACACTCCAACTTTTTCGCTCCAAAACTCCCGCTGCCTACGTTCAATCATCCGTCATCTACTTGTCAATGTCACATAGATTACTTTGGCTCTGGCCTCTGACGTTCCGTTTCAGGTTACATGATTATTGACTTTACCATTTTTAATTAATGGTGCGTCACACGATAGTTAACAGTCGGCCATCCTGCAATAGTGTCTGGCCCAGACACATAGGTAACTTATGACCGTAGTCATGCTTATCAAAGGATATAGTGTCTACAGGATCATATAACAAATACTAAACTAAATAAACTAAAGATACACATTACTTTCATAACATTGTCAATCTAAAATGAATACTAACAGAGCTAAGTTTCGGCATGCATTAAGAAATGCACAAAATATAACATAACATATATTAATTTACATAATCCAAATCACCCAAAAACATAAACAACCTTTTAGAGTAACAAACAATTATTTTGCGGTGATTGACTTCTATGAGTCAGACTGTAACATATCACCATCACAATGTAAGTTTCCGATCTTATGAACATTGCATTTTTTTTTTACGGAAAACGTAAAAAATTTTAACGGAAAAATTTAACAAATCACATTACAAAAGGTAAACCTTAATTACCTACATATATAGAGAAAAAATATAAAGAGAAAGTAATATTCTCGTGACATAAAATTAGAAAGGATTTTATTCTGCCTGCCTTCACCTAACCAATAGAAAATAACAGGTCAATATTATTCAAGTAGTTCTAATACCCTCACACTATACTATTTTACTTCGACGATACTCTTGATTTACTAGAGAATTATTTTAATATAACATAATTCATTGAATATCAGTTATTTACTTAATAATACCATCAGCTCACTGGTCAAGTATTCTATTGCACCCTTTGAACCCTGTACATTTATGGGACTATAAATGATTGTAGATACTGATCTCAATTTTCTTTACAACACCAGTTTAACATAAACCAAAACCTACTGTTCCATATCAATGTGAAATAGAAATAATCTTTATTCAAATAAACTTAATATAAGCACTTTTGAATAGTCAAGTTTTTTTATTCTACCGCTCATTCGGAATGCAGATTTATCATAAGAAGAATAAGCAAGAAACCTGTGTGTTGCTCTTTTAAATAAATATTGATTTACTTATATTTAATTAACATCAAGGAATAGGTATGCGACAATCAACATAGAAACCGCTACGCACTTAATCTCTGTTTAATCAGATAACATTGTCAGCGCTATGAATTTCAAGTTAGATATTTTCTACAAAACATTATTATCATTAATAAATTCTTCAATTTTATAATAAGCTTTTTTTTTTACAAAGAAAATATTTTATGATACATTTGATTTTTTTCTGGCAAATTGATATTGGAAAGTTTCAGAAATGATACGTCGATGCAGCAGTACATTTAGTTTATTCCTTTCTTCAAATTACAATCCACATAAATTGCGTCGCTGTACATTCACGTCTGGTCGTCTCGGTCGCCTCGAACAAAGAGAGGGCAGCCCGCTCCCTCCTTGTTCCCGGCCTCCTTATCTCTATTCCTATTGGTGGCGGCATAATCGTGACGCCACCAACATCACGTGACTCACTATGGCTTTAAATGAATAAAATGTAAGTAACAAATTAGTCAACCGAGTGTTCTTTATGTATTGAAGCTAACAGCTCGGCCATCCTGTTCGAAGCGAGTCCCTTCGCGCCATTACGACCAGGCATGGTTATGATCAGCATAAATTGAACAACTATGTAATTTTTATTATTTACAACAATAACGCTAGCATACTCAAAACATCACTATACGAAAATTAATATAAACTGAAACATTTATAAACAATTATATAATAGCATAACAAAAGTATATTATTTTCCTTAATAATAATAACAACATTTTATTTGCACATATGGTTAATCAATAAGGTGTTACAACAGTTTTGGTATGATTCGTTTACATTATCTCATGAGGTGTGCCAATTTAATTGGTAAGTTCATACAACATCAGTTCAAATAAACAACTATTTCCCTTTTTATTATATGGTAATGATAATCTTTATTCACAAATATAAATAATAATTTACTATATTTAGCGCCGGCTTTCGAATTAGATAAACCTGTACCACAAACGCCAGTTCCCCCCTCCATCATACTATACACATTTTAAACAAATCTTAGTAAATCGTTAAATGTATATTATATTTATATTGATTTCTACAGATCTAAACATATAAAATACCTAATGTAAAATTTAAAATGATCATGTAACAAATAGAAATACAGAACCAATACGAATACCCCTGAACAGTCACAACAATTCGCTCGTCAAAAGAATTAGCAAGTAACCTGCGCTTTGCTCTTTCAAACAATTGTTCAGCACCACATATTTATGATCTTGTGCGAATACAAACCTTCAAATAGCAAGATTGTCATAATTAACATTTTAATTAGTTCGGTATACCTATTTTGTAGTTGTTTAACATCAAGTAACTGTCTCTTTAATACAGACATGAAAATTAGTTAACAGTTATCATGTAAATCGTCACATGTTTTCAAGATTCCTGAAATATATAATTGTGGTTTGTTTAAAATATACATAATAATAATAAAATATACAAAGATATCATTTTCGTATACATAGATGTGTACCCATGGAAAGTCAACGATTCATTCAATCCATTGTTAAGGAATTAACGTAATACTAATAGATCATTAGTCATCGGCACTAGGTTACATTGATCTGCACACGATTGATAAATTGTAAGAGTATGTGAAATTTTGTAGAAGATTAAATAACAAAACAAAACTAGAACCTAATAAAGTAATAAATCTATAACATTTTTTCATAAATACATAGTGATATTAGTGTAACTTATATTATGCAAAGTGGAGTCTATATACAAAAATGCATATATCAGACATTTGTGGGGTTCATGAACTTTAGAAATAATATATTAATGAAAGAGGTTAGAGCAATTTTAAAAGATACCAACATTCCATGGATACACCACCGTGAGGACACCTGGTCCACCGTGTGGCAGTGAGGGTTACTCCAATCAGTTAGGGACCCCTTTGCCGACGGATACGTCAACACCCTCAACGCTCGCGACTCTCTTCTTGCCCAACCAAATTAGGTAGGAACCTGCTAATGCAAGTTTACACATTCCAGTAGAGAACTCACTATAGTTCTATACAGGCCAAGATCTTTTGGAAGATCGTCGTGAGATTTCTGGTTTACTTCTCATTTTCACCATAACTATAGATTAAACGCATAGTCATATTTCATTAGTTCGATTATTAGTTCTTAATATTTATTTGTTCTTATTACATGTTTCACTCGTCTTTGTTTTCCATAATACAGGAATCTCTACCAGTATTATACATTTAGTTTCTTGAATAAATAATTTAATTGTATGGAAAAGGGAATTATTTAATGATTTAGGTTTTCTACACTAATTGAAAAAGTATATTTATAAATTTTTAAACAAAAGCATCAGAGAAAGGTCCTCAATAATATATCGAAAGTCTTTTGAAAATCTGCGAGATACAACTTAGTATTTATGTCATTTAAGATATTTATTCAAACTGAAGAATGTTTATGAATGGTAATTTCCTCAAAATTGGCAAAATAAAATTCCAGACTACTAACATCACGAACAGTGCAAAATATCGCAAATTTTTTTTTTTGTTGTACGGTAAAAGATAATGAATAGATTTCCATTTAAGGGATTATTTCTAAAAGGACTTAAACGTATAGCAGAATATAAGCAGCGTGTAAAAGTTGCTTTACTTAAATAACTATTTAAGTGGTGAGACCTAGTAACTTAGATAATATTCCTATTACAGCTTTTTGATAGTTATGAGCGTAGCTAGTCAATTTTAGTTTCGAGATATGACATTTCAATAAAAATATTTACGAAATCATACATTTAAGTCAGATTCAACAGATCGATATTACAATCGATTATTCATGTGCTTTGTTTAATTATTTCTGTAGTAATTAGAATGTGATAATAATTCATTTAATGATTTAAACGAGATCCAAAAAAATATTGAAAACTAATGGTAACCATTGATATCACGACGACCTCTTTACCAACATTAAAACAATTTATTACAATTATAGGTATCCCGTCTTTGTTTAAGAATGATCATATCATTATAAACCGCATACATTACACGTCACTCAAGTTCAGTATAACAGCTTAGGTATTACAAACCATTAATAGTCAATTTTCGGTTATTAACAGTTAACTGTAGGACAATTTCGCTGCTAAAAGATTGTCCTCCCAATCCAATTATTAATTACAAGATATTATTCAGTAACGTCTTCGTAACATACATACTGCAAGCGCTAAACAAATGCTACAGTGGACTTCTCTTGTTCAATTTGGTTAACACCCAATTTGTCGTAAAACCGTAACAAATAGATTTGTTTTTGTGATATTAACATAGAATAGGTTATCTATCTACTACACCCTTTATACTATCAGTACATACACCCCTTTAACCGGGGTTTGTATTATTAAAATATTGTCATTTATATTATAATATTACTTGTTAATGCATGTGCAATGACTAAGTATCTGGTGATACGTAACTTTTAAACGACGAGCTGGATTTGATGCCGTGGTTCCTTTCGCTACGCCTTCCTTCGGTTCACTTCGTAGCGCTGCCCAATGGTGATGTACTTCGCCGATACAAAATAGGACCATGAGTCTACACGATTACTCCTTTACTAGGACCCTGGCCCTCTCGCCTGGGCACTCCTTTGTAAAATCTAGGCCTCCCGCTTCGGCACTCCTGTGTCAACCCTGGCCTTCTCACCTTGGCACACCTGGGTTAACTCTGATCACATGGACCCTGTCCCTGTCACCTGGGCTCTCCTGGGTCATTATGGTATCCACCAACTACCTCATCGATTTGCTCGGATTTTCCAATGGACAATTCGTCTCGTTCCATCACTGAAACTTAAAAGTTTAATCCATTATACACTGTTTCGCATACAATACACACACACATATAACCACTTAAGTATGAACCAGTCTTACTCCTCGTTTTAGCAGTTCTACTATGCAGTTAAACATAATTTATTAAAAATCATAAGGGTTACATAGCAAAAGTTTATACAATATACCAGTACACAATATAACGGTCCAATTGAATATACCATAAGTATGTTTAAAATATATATTGCATAGTAATACATCAATTTTGATACAAACTGTAATTATGTTTGAGGAATTATTTCGCAAGTCCATATTCAAAGTGTACCAGCACTAAGATTGGACGTTCAATCGTTACACTCAATGGATTGATGCATTTTGTATTCGAAATATAAAACTATATAACAAAACTTCTATTGTTGCAGTTTATTCGCCGAATAGTCTAACACAAGGCTTTCGAGCTATGTATATCCAAACTCTATTCAATGCATAATGATGCCCCAATAACGGTCGATTCGTCTAAATTCCATCACTAATAAAGAAGGTCGTAACGCTCCCAGTAGCAGTGATCAGACTTCCGCACTCAACATACGTGGTCTCAGACATGCTCACAATAGCAAAATTACACACAAAATAATATATAGGCCTATTAAGTAATGAATCAAAAAGACTGTTATGTTGACAAATCACAGTCTATTTCGTACACAAATATTTTCTATTGCCGTTTAGTGTGTCAATAATTTATTTATTTATTTGCACACAAAATAAAATTACTACCATTACAAGAATTTTCCAAAAGCCTGCAATTAATATAATACTGGATTGTAGAACCATACCACAATATCAAATGTACATGGCAAAATATGTCAAATAATCAAATGTACATGGAAAATAAATAATATAGGAGTACTGCAATGCAATTAATAATTTTTGGTAGTTTGTGTTGTCTTTTACATAAAAGGCTCAAATTGAAACATTCTACATATACATATATTGTAGTCTGCAAATTGGCAATCCCAGATATATAAGTCTTTAATCAATGTCTGAACATTTTGAATTATATGTGTACCATACAATATTATAGCTTCATATCTGAATTATATTCAAGTGCACTAGGTATTGCGTGAGTAGTAAATGCAAATAAACTTTATCGGAAGAATGTTGCCGAATATGTTTGGTAGATGTAGTAATGACGCCAGTAAAACGATAACTGCACTTGATAATGTTGTCATGTGGTCCCGAAAGTTTAGCTTCTTCTCGAAAAGCACGGCCAAATAATTTGAGAGGCAATGACTCGCAAGAATCCTATCTTTAAGGGCATAGACATATTCGAATTTATATTTTATTAAATGTTTTAACAAATTATATTACCTATGGTAACTGTATAAAATTACGAACACATCAATGAGAAAGTGAATTAAATATTACGGAGGAATAATAATATGATGGTTCGGTTGATGGAATGAACAGTGTGTTAAAGCCAACATTACAATCGTTATCCATGCTAATCGCGTTTAACAGGCACTTATTATTTTTGTACCTTCAAATTTACAAACATAATTATTGCTTCTATTGATATTAACAAAATCCTTTGTGCCCATTACAAGACACCGCACTATATATTTCATATATTCAATTACCACAACCCGCATGTTGGCGGGCGAACTTTCCAGGGAGCCCTGGTATCGTGTCGGAACCGGCCATCGCCGCATCTTAGACTTTTTTTTTTTTTTATTATTATTTAATAACTTTTTATAATGTGTTAGAATTTGTACAGTTTTTACTACTAATAAATTCATCAACACTATAAAATTACTGTTCCAAAAGTAAAGAACGCAACCTGCCGTCATAAAGTTTCCCATTGTGTACTATCTTTAAGAGTTAAAAAGCCATACTGCTTAAAAACCCTCACCATGCTTCACAATATTAAAGGACGATTGTATAATGCTATAGGGTAGTCCATCTACGAGTATTTGCTGTATGTTTCTAGCGGTTTTCACCAATATCATTACTAAGAAAGCTCTTTTAAAAAAATATACTTTATTTTCAGACTGGTTCACTTGACCCAAAAGTATAAATTATGATTTAGAGTGCATAACTTTTTAGAATTGAGATTTACGGCACAACGCATTTGCATGCCATAGAATAGCCCTGGTAAGATGCAAACGTAACCATCCCTGTACGTCCATAAACTGATACTATATCATGCAATCACAAATAGCCAAATAATGAATTTAAAAAATTAAATTATAAAAATCATATTTGGAACGTCACGCATGGAACATTGTTATTATTTCGATGTTTTGATGTTATAATTTTTTTTTTTTTTTCACTTCTCGAATATTCCGTGGCGTCACTATTGAATTCAGTGTACAATAAATTCTAACCATTTTATTTCTTATGGAGAAAGAAAATAAAAATGATACTTGCATTTGTAGGCGTGGCAAGAATCCAATATAGATCTTGTTGATCCCACTTCTGAAACTATTGGGAAGTTTCAGAAATGATACGTCGATGCAGCAGTACATTTAGTTTATTCCTTTCTTCAAATTACACTCCACATAAATTGCGTCGCTGTACATTCACGTCTGGTCGTCTCGGTCGCCTCGAACAAAGAGAGGGCAGCCCGCTCCCTCCTTGTTCCCGGCCTCTTTATCTCTATTCCTATTGGTGGCGGCATAATCGTGACGCCACCAACATCACGTGACTCACTATGGCTTTAAATGAATGAAATGTAAGTAACAAATTAGTCCACCGAGTGTTCTTTATGTATTGAAGCTAACATTGAGTACAGACTCTGGGAGTTTGTTGTAAAACCTTGCGCAATTTCCATAAAACTAATTACTAACTTTCGGCAAACGAACGTGAGTTTAGTAAGTCTACTATTCACTTTATATTTAATCGATGGTATTCATAGGCACTTCGGCCATCCAACGTTATCGAAGGGCCTCTTTCGATATTATCATAACAGTTAACATCGGGTAATATAATAAAATTAAAATCATATACAATTTAGTTTGAGATAATTTACATACTTAAAATATGAAAGTTGCCACCGACAACTACACATTACATTTCAACATCATGAGTTCAGTCTTTGTTATATTTTTCCGCCTTAAGTTGTATCACTTATTTTTTCACACCAGGTACTAGTCAGCATCTCTGCAAACACGGCTGCCGAGCTAATTAGTGAAATACATGTTAAAACTAAACATTAAAAAAATGCCACCGCTTGCCCACTATGAGCTACGGTCTCAACAGATCTGGATTTTATTAGACTCAGCCACTGCTTGCCCGCATAAGGAGCTACGGCCTCAAACTGGTCAAATTCTCATTAGACTCAGCCACCGCTTGCCCACACAAGGAGCTACGGCCTCAAACTGGTCAGATTCTCATTAGACTCAGCCACAGCTGGCCGCCACAAGGAGCTACGGCCTCCAACTGAAACACATCAAATATTTAACAACTGGTCATTTTCTTAATGAGGCATTCACCGCTTGCGCAGGCAAGCAGTTACGGCCTCCAACTAGTCATATTCTTTATGGTACTATGCTATTTTTATTTCAGCCTCAAGTGCTCTACATTGCAACTCAACTATGGGGTTATATGCACTCCCATCAAATTTTACTATTACTTTTTATTCTATTACATTTCTTTAAGAACTGGATTAAGTGGTTCCATTTTACTATTTCTCCAACGCTTTAAAGCACTTTATAACATTTAATCATAAGTTAATTCAATTTAATTATGTACCAAATTCGAATTATATATCTGGTTGATATATATCTATCAATTTCTGAACGAACTTGCAATATATTACTACCACATACCTTACTCCTATTATTATCTACCAAATCTTGAGTAGCATCAACAAAAAGCGAGTCGTTGGGTGTACGTCGCATTTAGCACACCCGGATCCCCAATTTATCCGTGAACTAACGTATACGGAACCAATCATCTCATCAGTATATCATCCAATCTAAATCACCATCATTTACCTTAAAATCTATAAATCATATTCATAGTCATATGATACGAAGGGAGGGCATAGCAAGATGTATTTTGATACATTTTGCTCGACTTGGGTGGCCCGAACTGGCGTAGTACCTCCACCAAGCATAATACCACAGCCAAACAGTGCTGTACTTGCACTACACAACAGCACTGCGTTCCTTTGTTTTTTTTTTTTTATAACATAGGGGACAAACGAGCATGCGGCTCACCTGATGGTAAGTGATTACCGCCGCCCATGAGCACCCGCAACACCAGGGGAATTGCAAGTACGTTGTCGGCCTTTTAAAAAGGAATAAGCTTTTTCTCTTGAAGGTTTCAATATCGTATCGGTTCGGTAATACCATTGCTGGAAGGTGATTCCACAATGTGGTTGTGCGGGGCAAAAAGTTTCTAGAAAACCGTACTGTGGAAGACCGCCATTCATCCAGATGATCAGGATGGTATTTCAGTTTCTGGCGGGTGGTACGGTGTTGAAACTCAGCAGCTGGTATTAATCTGAACAATTCCTCAGAACACTCCCCGTGATATATGCGGTAGAAAATGCACAGAGATGCAATATCTCGCCGCAAAGCCAATGGGTCGAGTCTGTCACATAGACGTTGATTACCAATGATTCTGGCTGCTCGGTTCTGAATGCGGTCAAATGGAAGTAGCTGGTATTGTGGTGCTCCCGCCCAGAGATGAGAACAGTATTCCATATGCGGCCGGATCTGCGCCTTATATAATTGCAAGCGATGGGCCGCCGTGAAATACCGTCTCACTCTACTGAGCACACCAAGCTTTTGTGAGGCTATTTTAGCCTTGTCCTCCAAATAACCGCAAAACTGAACGTCACTGGATATATCAACGCCAAGGACCTCGAGATTTGGCTTCACATCAAGGAGAGTGTCTTGAAACCGATACAATAAACTTGATACGATAAATGGAATCTTTTTAGCGGTAAACGCGCAAACTTGTGTCTTCTTGGGGTTGAATTGAACACAATTTTTCAGACCCCAAACCGAAACTTGATGGAGTGAAGTTTCGATTTCAGACACAAGTTTGTTCCGGTACTCTATAAATTCTACCTGCGACATATTAGCATGGCCGCTGTACAAGGCATCTCCGGTACTGTCATCCGCATAGCAATGAATGTTGTTGATTTGTAACATGTCATTGATATGCAGAAGGAACAGAGTCGGAGATAGCACACAGCCTTGTGGAACATCAGCATTCACAGAGTGTGGGTCGGAGCAAGCACCATCGACAACGATCTTGATGCTCCGATCAGCGAGAAAGCTGGCGACCCATTTGCATAACTTCGCAGGCAACCCAAAGGATGGTAGCTTTGAAAGAAGAGCCTTGTGCCAAACCCGATCAAAGGCCTTCGCAATATCCAGACTAACAGATAGGGCCTCCCCCTTACTCTCAATAGCCTCTGCCCATCGATGTGTCAAATACACTAGAAGATCACCAGCCGACCGACCCTGGCGAAAGCCATACTGACGATCAGAAATCAACTGGTTCACTTCTAGGTATCGTAGGATTTGACGGTTGACAATCGACTCCATGATCTTTGAGAATAAGGAGGTGATGGCTATGGGCCTATAGTTAGCTGGATCTAAGCGGTCTCCCTTCTTAGGGATCGGATGAACCAAAGCCGTCTTCCAAAGTTTCGGGACTACACCTGTAGAGTAGCAGTACCGGAATAGAGGCGTTAGTACCGGAGCCAACTCAAGTGCACACGTCCTGAGCACAATAGCAGGAATACCGTCAGGCCCACTCGACTTGTGGATATCTAGGGAGAAAAGAGACTTACGTACCAGCTTTTGGGTAAATTTTACCTCTGGCATAGAAGTCTCACACCGCGAGATGACCGGCGGTGATTGCTCCCTATCATCCAGTTTCGAGTTGGATGCAAAAAGAGCCTGTGGTGAGTAAAGTGACCAGAGCCCCATGGGGATTGGTTGTGCTGGTATTGTAGGACCTGTGTGTTCAACAGTGCCGCGGGATTGCTTAGGCGCGACGTGGTGGCGCGGCGTTCAGGGAGACCCGGTGAAACGGCTAACCGCTGGCCGCCCGCAGGTTGTTGGGTTCCCGAACCCAGGGATTACGTAATCTCCGCCCTGGGAGGCTGAGCCAGCGCTTGCGCATAATCCCTGGTATAGTAGTCGTGCCGGAGGAGGAGACTGGAGTGGACCCGGCTGCTACACCAGTGGGGGGACCGGGGGCCCTTCCGGCCGCCGTGCCATCAAATCGCTCAACCTGTGCAATGCTGGGCTGTAATGACGCACCTTTTTGTCCTTTCTAATACCAGCGCAACCGTTCCCCTTTTAACCTTTAAAAAAAACACTCAAAAAAAATGACCAGAAGCATAGGAAGGAAGTTTAGTACATCAGCGGCATCCCAATCCACTTTCAATATGGATTTCTGTAACATCAGGGGACTTCACGGAAACATCAATGCGGTCCACCAACACCTTGAGACCGCCAAGCCGACCCTTTTATTCCTTACGGAGACCCAGATATCCTCTCCGGCTGATACTTCATACCTACTATACCCCGGGTATAAACTCGAGCACAAATTTGTACGTCGTGCCGGGGTATGTTTGTAAGTCCGGGGGAATATCTGCTGTCGCCGCCTTCTTGGTCTAGAAGACAAAGACCTGTCTGTTCTATGGGTACGTGTAGATCAGGGTGACCACACCGGCATCTATGCGTGCTTGTACAGGTCTCATAGCGGTGACGAAGATACGACTCGAGAAGGAGAGAACTGCTCACGAGTTTGCTCTGGCATATGGATTCTCTCAACTGGTGCCTTCTCCAACGAGAATACCAGATATTGAGACCCATACGAGCTCCTTACTTGACCTTCTGCTGGCTACACATCCGGACGGATATTCAGTGACCGTGGAGGCACCAATTGGTTCTTCAGATCACTGTCTTATCCGATCCCAGGTACCGTGCACAAGTCCTTTTTTTTTTTAACGTGTGGAAAATCTTCAAAAGACCGTCACCCCGCCGGAGGGAGGGCGGGGTGGTGTGTGAGATTTGTACTCACCAAAAATCACACGGTGTACCTACGAGCGCCTATGCCGGAGCCAGGGGATACACATGTGCATTTCCACCCCAGCTCCGACGGCGACGGCCCGCCCTGTAGATGTTGTAGGGCAGGCCCCATCTCGTTACGGTTAGGGCGACCTATTTCGCCCTACTCCATTGAGTAAAGTGTTTGAAAAAATTATGCTCAATCAAATGCTACAACACTTTAAAGTAAATAAACTGCTTCACAGTCGACAATTTGGTTTCACGGCCGGTAAATCAACTACTGATGCCGGTGTAGCTCTCATTAAATATATATTTGATTCTTGGGAGAGGTCTCAGGATGCAGTCGGTGTATTTTGCGATCTTTCAAAAGCATTTGATTGCGTTGAACATGAAACACTTTTGCTCAAACTTGAACATTACGGTATTAGATATGAAGCACAAAGCATGATGAAATCCTATCTAAATAATAGAATGCAAGTTGTCGAAATAAATGGTGTAAAGTCTGAAGGAACTAGTATTAAAATGGGTGTTCCTCAGGGCTCTATTTTAGGTCCTTTCTTATTTTTAGTTTACATAAATGATCTTCCTTATATGGTAGAAAAGATAGCTGACATAGTTCTGTTTGCTGATGATACTTCATTAGTATTCAAAGTCAATCGACATATTGATGATTTGGACGAAGTAAACGGTGCTCTTTCTTATGTTTTAAAATGGTTTACGGCTAATAATATGTTACTAAATGCAAATAAAACTAAATGTATCAAATTTACTCTCCCCAATGTAAGGCCGGTAGATTCAAAAATCATGTTGGACAATAAACCTATTAATTTTGTGGATGATACTGTATTTCTAGGTATCACATTAGATTCCAAGTTGCAATGGGGTGCCCATATTACTAAATTAGCGAGTCGACTTAGTTCTGCCGCTTATGCGGTAAGAAGAATTAGACAATTAACAGACGTGGCAACGGCTAAACTTGTGTACTTTAGCTATTTCCATAGCATTATGTCGTATGGTATTTTGTTATGGGGCAAATCAGCTGATATAAATACAATATTTATTTTACAAAAGAGGGCCATTCGCTCCATTTATAGCATGGGTTCCAGGGAGTCTTTGCGAGAGTGCTTTAAGGAATCAAATATCCTCACCGTTGCTTCTCAATATATTTATGAAAATATCATGTATGCCAGGAAGAATATAGACAGTTTCAAAAGAGTTAGTGATTGCACTAATAAAAGCTTACGTAACAATAACAAACTGATTTTACCTAAATGTCGTTTGGCTAAAGTTAGTAATTCGTTTTATGGCACTTGCGTAAGGTTTTACAATAAAATACCAGAGTCTGTTATAAATCTGCCAGAAAAAAGATTTAAATGTCAAATAAAACACTTCCTTTGCAAAAAAGCTTACTATAAAATTGAAGAATTCGTTAACGATAATAATGTTTTTGTAGAAAAATTTTAAATACATAGCACTGACAATATTATCTGATTACACTAATAATGAGTGCGTAGCGATTTCTATGTTGATTGTCGCATGCCTCTTACTTGTTACACTGTAATTATTTATATAAAAAAAACATCTATTAAAAAAGCAACACACAAGTTTCTTGCTCATTCTTCTTGTGATGAATCTGCATTCCGAATGAGTGGTAGAATCAAAATATGACTATTCAAAAGTGCTTGTAATGAGTTTATTTGAATAAAGATTATTTCTATTTCTATTTCTATTTCCATTCTGGAGGCGTGTGGGTACACGCGCACACCTCCGTTGCCTTTGGATTGGGGGGACTGCCTCCCTCAAGGCAGTCACCCCGGCCCCAGTGCGGGATAGAGGGGGGCGGAGTTGGATACGCCCCCACCTCTAATTCTGGCTCTTCTGCAGCGGAGGGAAGCGGGACGAGCTGACTCCCGCTCCCTTTCTGCCGCCTCCTTCCGCGAGATAACTTCCTCGCAGAAGGAGCGCACCGCCAGCCACGAACTCTCGCTACTGATCATCCTCCGAACTAAATTCGGCAGCGAGAGATCGTCCCCCACAATTCGTGTGAGGACACGGCGCTCACTCGCGAACGCTGGACGTTCGTCCAGCGTGTGTTGCGTCGTGTCCTCCACACCTCCGTACTCGTGGCAACCGGTCGTCGGCTCCTTCCTCGCCACATGACACAGATACCGCCCGAAGCATCCGTGCCCGGACAGTATCTGCGTCATGCGGTACGTCAGTGGCCATCGCCTATTCATCCACCTTTTGAGGATAGGACGAACAGCCTCGACGGTCCTCAGACCGGCCGATGGACTGGCCAGCCTTTCTCTCCACCTGATCCTGAGGATCCGCCGAAAGTCGGACCTCCGCGCTCTAATCTCGTGGCCAGCGGGTGCCTCCCCATGGAACGTCGCTCCGCGCGCCAGTGATACACTGACGCGTGGAGCTCCGCTACCAAGTCCCACGGAGGAGACCCCGCCAGCAGACCCGCCGCTTCCCCGGATATGGTGCGACCGTGCACAAGTCCTGCCACATCCCGACCTCCGTGTCAACGTCGCATGTGGCATTACAAGTCAGCAGATTGGGATAGATTGCGAGAATTCTACGCATCGTACCCATGGAAGCAGTACTGCTTTGCATCAGAAGACGTCGATATCTGTACAGCCGCCGTCACTGAAGACATACTTGCGGGTATGTAATACTTTATTCCAAACTTTCTTGTTGCTTCTGGGGCGAAAAAGCGACCGTGGTTTAATAGGTCTTGCAGACAAGCCAGACAGGCTAAACAAACTGCTTTTCAGGCTTGGACCACGGCTCGTTCTAACAATAACATTGGCGTATCTGATGCGAGGCGGAATTTAAATGCTGCAACCAGGTTTAGTCAGACGGTAATTGCTAGAGCCAAATTCGACTTCGTCAGCAAAATTGGAGAGCAACTTGCTCGACATCCTTCTGGAAGTTGTGCCTTTTGGTCGCTTGCCAAAGCTGCCGAAGGTAACTTTTGTCAGTCGTCCTTACCACCACTACGGAAGCAGGATGATAACTTGGCACTCAGTGCAAAAGAGAAGGCCGATTTGTTGTGCGCTCTTTTTGCCTCAAATTCGACTCTAGACACTAGGGACACCATACCTACTACCATCCCATGGTGTGGTAGCTCTATGCTGGAAATATCCGTAACGCAACGGAGAGTCCGGCGAGAGTTACTGTCTCTTGATGTCAACAAGTCGAATGGGCCAGACGGCATACCGGCATTGGTGTTAAAGAAGTGTGCTCCTGAGTTGTGTCCCGTACTCACGCGCCTCTTCGCGTTTTCAGACTCCTCTGGGCAATTTCCGCAATCATGGAAGACCACCCTTGTGCACCCTGTGCCAAAAAAGGGCGACAGATCAAACCCATCGAACTACAGGCCTATCGCTATTGCATCTCTACTCTCCAAGGTGATGGAGCGTGTAATTAATACACAGCTCCTTGGATACCTAGAAGATCACGATCTATTGAGCGATCGTCAATATGGTTTTCGCCATAATCGCTCAACTGGTGATCTTTTAGCGTATCTCACACACCGCTGGGCTCTTGCCATAGAGAGTAAAGGTGAGGCGTTGGCAGTCGGCCTTGACATAGCGAAGGCATTCGATCGGGTTTGCCATCAAGGTCTGCTATCGAAGTTGCCCTCGTACGGAATACCAGAGGGATTTTGCAAATGGGTCGCTAGTTTTTTGTCTGGCAGATAAATTAAAACCGTGGTAGACGGTGATTTTATTTATTTATTTTTATATAACTTTAATGCACACAGTACAAAAGTAACAGTACATTTGGCGGACTTAACACCATGCGGTATTTTCTACCAGTCAACCATAGGCAGTACAGAGAAAAATTGTTGGCGGTG
This sequence comes from Achroia grisella, assembly GCF_030625045.1. Lineage (NCBI taxonomy): Eukaryota > Metazoa > Arthropoda > Insecta > Lepidoptera > Pyralidae > Achroia > Achroia grisella. The sequence goes on from NW_026712858.1 coordinate 68,642, forward strand.
CAAAAATAATCATAACAAAAAAAAAAAAAACAAGGCATAAAAAATGATATAATAATATTTATACTATTACATTTACAATAATACATAAATATAAACATATATATACATTTACATACATACATATACAAATAAGGAATATATAATATGATATACAAATACATACTCATACACAATACCTAAACACTATATGAATACATACCAAACAATCTGACAGTTAAACCACAGAGAATAAAAAGAAAAATATAAGGTAAAGAGAAACGAGAGAAAAAAAAATAATAATAATAAAAAAACAAACTTACGAATTTAGATAGTAGTCCCACAGTTTACGTTTAAAAGAAAATCTACTCGTGGCAGTCTTGATATTAAGGGGTAAGTCATTCCAAAGTTTCCACCTGAACGGCGAAGGAATAGTGGACGAAACCAGATAGATGAGCTGGGATATGAAGTAAGAATTTTCGAGTTGAGCGAATATTGGTGTTGTCCCCATGGAAATGAAATTTACTATTAATATAATCAGGAGAATTTGGATCGTATAGTACAGAATAGAGAGTACATAACATACGTACATTTCTACGGTAACGGATAGGTAGCCATTTAAGCTGTGAACGAAAAGAAGAAATATGATCAAACTTGCGGAGATTAAAAATGAAGCGGATAGAGTTATTGAGAAGACGATCCAATTTGTTTAAAAGGTCAACATTCATGTCAGAACAGCACACATCAGCATAATCAATAGTGGGAAGGACTAAGGATTGGACAAGGAGAATTTTTGTGCTAATGGGCAGGAAGTTTTTAAACCTATATAAGTTACGCAGCGTCAGCGCAACTTTACGACTAATCTCACTAACACAGTCATTCCAACCGAGAGAACTGTCCATCAGCAAACCAAGATTTTTTACCGATGAACTGTAAGGAATAGGTTGGTTGTTGAAGAGAACTGGAGGTAAAGTGCCATAATGAATTTTGCCAAGTTGTTGTTTGCTACCAAAGATTATCACCTGGCACTTGGTAGGATGAACCGATACTCCAAACTTGTTGGACCATTTGAGTATATGATCGAGATCACTGTTCAGTTGGTCGATGGCCTCATAAAGCTCAGAAGCCAAAGCTTGACAGTAAACCTGAAGATCGTCTACATACAAATGATAAGAGCATTTAAGATTAGTAGTGATAAAATCAATAAAGATGGAGAAAAGTAAGGGAGACAAAATACCGCCTTGAGGGACGCCAGCGACAAGCTCACACCAATCCGACTGTAAGCGACGCGTTCTGTGCCTTAAAAAACAAAATAATTAAAATGATGTTTGTCTATGTTATTGTCTCTGCGTGCGGTGTCGTAGTCGTTTTTAAAAAAAACTTATAACCGGCGCAACGGACGCCACGCAGTCTGCACCTAGATGCGATCGACACCACACGTCTTATCTCTAATTACCATTATAAAATTTATGTGTCGAAAATAAATCCAATTGTTTTAAAAGTCTTCGTTTTGCCATCACCGTGACCTACCATATTTTATACCATACATTTGGTCATTCGGCCGGATTTATGTACCGCACACCACCAGCGCACAAAATGGTAGGCACCCGAAGTACTGCACGCAATAAGGACTGCATGCAGACGGAGCAGCATCCTCGTTCTGAACAGTATCAAGATACGCCACGGCCGAGTAGTATGAAGCCTACAGAAGAGAAGACGGTGACCGTTATGAGCACAAATTCAAAAGCGGGTACTTGTAAAGAAAAAATTATTATTATTATTATTATTACTTTGCTGTGAAAGTGCAGAATTTCGTGGAAGCAACACGAGCCGTCGGCCGCCAGGAATATTTACAAGGTATAGATGCATTTACATTATTATTATCTAAGATGCCAACTGTTCTTGTATCTAAGTGGTCAGATTATAGTTACACACTGTTACTAGAAAGAAAGAAATCTAGATTAGAATTATTATCCGAATTTCTAACTCAAGAAGCAGTAAAGATTTCCACAACATCTAACTTATGCTTAATAAATGCACGCAGCGATAAATATAAAAATTATGATAATAATATAAGTAGCAGATCACATTCTGTTTTAGTACTGAATGATAAGTGTCAATACTGTCGTGTTTCAAGACACGATTTAACAAAATGTACGCAGTTTAAAAAAGCGCTAAGAAAAGATAGATGGCGATACATTAAGCGTAACAATCTTTGTTACAAGTGTTTATTGTCAAGTCATCAGCGCGAAACATGTCCGGCGCCCGCCTGCGATAAAGATGGCTGCGGCGGAGCGCACCACCCGCTTCTGCACTACCCCGTACCCACCGGGTGCAGGACTAGCAACGTCACCGCCGAACAAGTGAACGAATGTCCACCCGTGAGTGAAACTGTGACCCATATTAACGTAAATACATAATCAACAAGTGTTATTAAAAGTAGTGCCGGTAAAAATTCGTGGACCATACGGTGTTATTAATACCACCGCCTTACTTGATGACGGTTCAACTGTGTCGCTCATAACTACCGATCTCGCTAACCGCGCGGGACTGAGCGGCCCCAGCGACACATTACGTATGTGTGGTGCATGGAATAATTCTGTAAATTTATGTAACACTACTGTTGTAACCTTTGATATTTTCTCTGTAAATTCATATGATAATAATGATGTGTATACTGTAAAAGCTCGTACCATAAATAATTTAGATTTGCCTATACAAGATTTATCTACTGTTAATTACAACTTGTATAAAAATTTGCGTAAAATTAAAAATGAATTGTGTGTAAAAAAATTGAAACCTGAAATACTGTTAGGGCAGGATAATTATCATTTGTTAATTCCTTTGCAAACTAGTTTAGGTAATAAGAATGAACCCGTCGCTACACGCACTCCCTTAGGTTGGTGTATACATGGTTGTTTAGGTATACCGGAACATAAACAATCGTCCCACTCGACCCTCCTTATCTCTGAGTTACACAGCTTACCAGTCGACGAGAGCGAGCGCATGTTACGAGACATCCATGACGAGGTGCGACGGTCATTCACCATCGAGTCCATGGGAGTGTCAGGTAAGCCACGGAAGAATGCTGATGATATCCGTGCCCTGACAGTGATGGAGCAAACTGCTACACTCATCAACGGCAGGTGGGAGGTTGGGCTACCATGGAAAGATGAAAGCTGCAGGATGCCAAATAGCTTCCCTAACGCTGTACGCAGATTAAAAGGTATAGAAAAGAAAATTATGTTAAATACGGAATATGGTAACAGGTATGTCGAACGTGTTAATCATTTATTACAAAATTATTATGCCAGAGAGTTGGAAGACTGCAGTGTCTCGCCACGGACATGGTACTTACCACATTTTGGGGTAGACAACCCAAATAAAAAAAACTACGTCTGGTCTTCGATGCCGCAGCTGGCACAAATGGTTTGTCATTAAATGACTATCTACTGAAGGGGCCGGACCTACTTACATCTCTGTTCGGCATTATGGTAAGATTTAGGGAGAACAGAGTAGCGGTGACCGGCGATATAAAAGATATGTTTTTAAGGATAAAGGTAAGAGAAGAAGACCAGAACGCACTCAGATTTCTGTGGAGAAGCAGTCCTGCAGAACATGAAAAAACGTACGTGATGACGTCATTAATATTTGGCGCGAAATGTTCACCGTTCATAGCTCAATTTATTAAGAATAAAAACGCACTAAGGTATGAGTCATCGATGCCAAACGCCGTAGCAGCGATATGTAATCAACATTATATGGATGACTACATAGACAGTTTGCCAGACGAGGCCGCCGCCATAACAATGGTACGTAATATTAGTAAAATTCACAAATCAGGTGGTTTTCATATTTGTAATTGGACTAGCAACAATCCAGCCGTATTGGATAGTATTCCAAAGGAGTCCTTGGGTACTACGGCCGTAAAGTTCAAAATAGATCAAGAATGCGAAGGTGAACGTACGCTCGGATTGATATGGTACCCGCGCGAAGACGAGTTGGGGTTCGATGTGTCTCTCAAGCGCATACCACATGACATAATTAATGGTAAGAATAGACCAACAAAAAGAGTTATGCTCAGAGTCATAATGTCAATATTCGATGTATTTGGATTCTTATCGCCATTTACTATACAAGGTAAAATAATGTTGCAAGATACCTGGCGCGCTGGAATCAGCTGGGACGACTTAGTAACAGATGACATACATAAAAAATGGTGTCAGTGGGTCAATGTACTAACGAGTGAAATAAAAAATATCCGTCTGCCGAGGTGGTATCAAGCAGCGACGAGTGAGTCAGCGATAAAACGTAGCACATCAGTTCAGGTAAACATAACCTCTCTCACCTCTCTTACATCTACAAGCGTAACCGAACGCGCTATCGGCTACGAAACTGGCGTAGCTAATAGCTGCGCTACGACATCCCGCTGCAATGACGTAGTTACAGGCGCTACGAAACAGGTTTTGGCTGGAAGTGAATATAGTAATTTAGAGTTACACTTGTGTTGCGATGCGTCGACTAAAGCAATGTGCGCAGTCGCATACTGGCGATGGTACGTAAATAAAGATATATGTATGTCATTCATAGCTAGCAAGTGCCGTGTCGCGCCCGTGAGTCATACTACCGTGCCGCGTTTGGAATTGCAAGCTGCTTTATTGGCTGCGAGGTTGGCAGATACAATAATCAGAGAACACAAAATAAATCCAGTAAGGCGTTATTTTTGGTGCGACTCTAGTACCGTGCTACACTGGATATGTAATAATACACGTAGCTATAAAACTTACATAGCAAACCGGCTGGGTGAAATAGACGAGCTAAGCCGCCCTGAGGAGTGGCGGTATGTACCTACAAAATTAAATGTTGCTGATCTCGCTACGAGAGAAAATTACGACAATTCTCTTTTTAAAAATGAATGGTTTAGAGGTCCGTCATTCTTATACAGCGATGAGTCATCGTGGCCGGTGAATATAATCGATAAGATAAATGAAATGAGTTTAGAACGAGTAATGATAATACAACATGAAGATTGTAGCTTACCTGTACCTGACCCAGGAAGATTTTCATGCTGGTTACGACTGGTGAGGGCTACGGCATGTATTCTAAAATTTATATACAAGTGTAGAAAGCAGATTGAGACTGTTTGCACAGTCATGAAGAGGGCTGAGCGATTGCTGCTAAAATATACACAAGAACAGTCATTCGGTGATGAAATAGCTGCAATTAAAAATGGTAACTGTTTGTCAAAAGGTAGTAAGTTACTTACGTTATCTCCATTTCTGGATGAGTACGGGATTCTCCGTGTCGGCGGCCGCATAGATGCTGCACCGGATGTTGAACCTGAAATGAAGAGACCTATCATCTTGGACGGGCGTAGTCAGGTATCTCAATTAATTGGTAGATACAACCATGAAGACAGCCCACGGGAACCAGGAAACCGTTGTAAACAACCTGAAACAGAAATATTGGATTATTAGAATACGTCCAACCGTAAAACATGTAGCATATAAATGTATGTTTTGTAGAATAAAAAGAGCAAAACCACAGGTACCGAGAATGGGAGAGCTGCCTGAAGCACGACTGGCTCATCATCAGCGTCCTTTCACACACTGTGGTCTGGATTTGTTTGGACCCAAGGAGGTCACTGTGGGGAGACATAGAGAGAAAAGGTATGGAGTTTTATTTACTTGTTTGACAGTCCGTGGAATCCACTTAGAACTGGTGTCATCACTTACCTCTGACTCCCTCATTATGGCTCTTCGTCGAATGGCAGCAAGACGGGGTTGGCCTCGTATGCTGTACTCTGATAATGGTACAAACTTGAGAGGCGCTGATGCTGAGCTGAAGAAGTCTATAAATGAGGTAGATTTTGATAGGCTAACAAATGAAGCAGCTAATACTGGAGTGGAATGGACCTTCATCCCGCCTGCCAGTCCCCACTGGGGTGGGGCATGGGAGCGACTTATTAGGAGTGTCAAGACTTCACTTAGGGTAATTTTAAAAGAACGTGCACCACGTGAAGAAGTACTCAACACGCTCCTGACGGAAGTTGAGAATATTGTCAACAGTCGACCCTTGTCACATGTATCGGTAGAAGTAGGTAGTAGTGAAGAAGTAGGTAGTACTGTTGGTGTTTTTAATGACTCTGATTTGTACCTACGTAAACAGTGGCGTAAGGCGCAGAGGCTCGCTGAAATGTTTTGGAAGCGGTGGGTCAGAGAAGTGCTTCCTGACCTAATACCTAGGCGTAAATGGCAGTACGACCAGACACCGATACAGGTAGGTGATTTTGTACTTATTGTCGATCCTGATGCACCTCGTAATTTCTGGCTGAAAGCTGTGGTTCAGCAGGTGTTTCCAGGAAGGGATGGTCGAGTTAGGGTCGTAGAATTGAAAACTAAGTCTGGCATTTTGAAACGGCCGGTGATGCGTGTCGTTCGTATTTCGATGGATAATGAGTGCTGAGCCAAGCTCAACACTGGGGTGGGGTGTGTAAGCGATGCATTCTGTGCCTTAAAAAACAAAATAATTAAAATGATGTTTGTCTATGTTATTGTCTCTGCGTGCGGTGTCGTAGTCGTTTTTAAAAAACTTATAACCGGCGCAACGGACGCCACGCAGTCTGTACCTAGATGCGATCGACACCACACGTCTTATCTCTAATTAACATTATAAAATTTATGTGTCGAAAATAAATCCAATTGTTTTAAAAGTCTTCGTTTTTGCCATTACCGTGACCTACCATATTTTATACCATATACCGACAAAGACTGATTAACACGAACTGCCTGCTGACGGCCGCGAAGATAAGATGTAAACCATCAAATAACTGAAGATGAAATCCCAAGATGTAAAAGGATGGCGAGTAAGATATCGTGATCTACGGTGTTGAATGCGTTGGAAAAATCAACTAAAACGAGAACCGTTAGTTTGGATTTTTCCATTCCCTCCCTCACATCCTCAGTAATTTTAAGCAGGGCAGTAGTAGTGCTGTGTCCAGGGCGAAAACCAGATTGAAAAGGGCTTAACAGTTTGTTTTTATAAACAAACTCAGATAACTGTCTGTGGACTACAGCTTCTAGTATTTTAGATAGGAAGGGTAGGATAGAAATGGGTCTAAAGTCCTTGGGAAGTTCTGGGGATGATACTTTAGGAAGAGGAAGTACAAATGCATTTAACCATGATTCGGGAATCTCAGAGGAAAACATGGAAAAGTTGATGATGTGAGTAATGATAGGTAGTAGATGTTCGAGTAAGAGAATAACCATAATCCTACTCACATCATCAATACCGATACAGTTGGATTTAATAGAGGAAATTATCTTGTAGACTTCATCATCAGTTACCGGAGAAAATATAAATTTATCAAGAGTTCGTTTAGGCCATGAAGTTATCTCGGATAAGGTGATTGATTTCTGAAAATCACTGATCGTAGAAACTGTGGAAAAATGCCTGTTCAAATCATTTAATGAAAGAGATGACGTAAAACCATTAGACTGTTTGCACAGCCCAAGTGATTTGAGAAACTTCCAGGTATTGGCCGAGGAAGAATTTTGTATATTCGAGTGGATGTAACGGCGTTTGGCAGCTCTTACCATATAGTTGCAGCGATTGCGCGCAATTTTGAAAGCACCCCAGTTCTCTTCACATCGGTCCCTTCTGTATCTTCCGAATGCACGGTCTCGCTTTCTCATTGCCATGCGTACTCCTCTAGTTATCCAGGGAGCTGGTTGCCTTTTAACTTTAACAAGGTGGGCCGGAGCATGTTTGTCAAAGATTTTGAGTACGGCTTTGTTGAAAACGGATACCTTGTCATTAACAGCAGTGGCAGAAAATACGTATGACCAATCGAAGTCAGTTACGTCCTTACCTAAAATGGATGTATCGATTCTCGCAAAGTTACGCAGACGAACAATAGCAGGTTTAGGCTTAAAGGTTTTAATGTTATAGGAAGTGTAGATAAGGTCGTGTTTGGAAAAACCCGGTGCAGGAAACTGACCATGTTTTAAAACACAATCAGGTGAGGAGACATAAATATGATCAAGCCAAGTGTCCGGAGAATCCCGATTGGTATGGGTAGGACTAAGGGATAACACTTGAAGACCTACCGATCGTGTAATGTCGCGTAGTTTGCGAGATCTATAGGTGTCTTGAAGCAAATCGGTGTTAAAATCACCCATGATAATGTGATGTGTGTACTCTGCCATAATATTATCGAAGATAGACTCAAGGTTTTGGAAGTAGTCAGTGGAAGGAGGACAATATACGACACCGAGAACAATCTTAGTTCCCCTAACATCAACCACCACGAATAAATATTCAGCGCCACCAGAGAAAGAGGAGGCAACTAATGTTTCATAGGCAAACCCACTTCGTAGGTATATAGCCACACCACCACCTCGCTTATCAATACGATCGTTTCTTATTAAAATATATCCGGGTAAACTAACGGAGGTGGAGGGCAGAGTGGGTTTTAACCAGGTTTCAGAAATTAGAATGGCATCCAAACTAATCGAGCTAAAAGTATTCATCAATTCGCTATGATGTTGCGGTAGACTTTGAGCGTTAATGTGACAGATATTCATGCTATGGCGTGTGTTTACAAATTGTGATTGCTCCGATAGCATGGACATTAACGCTGGCGTCCCGCAAGGCTCTGTTCTCTCCCCAACACTGTTTTTGCTGCATATCAATGATCTGTTAACCACAGTTAACCTTCATTGCTATGTGGATGACAGTACTGGGGACGCTAACTACACGGACCGTAGAGCTAATATCCCTCTTTCCCTTGTGGAGGCAAACCGCGAATAGCTTGTGTCCGAAATCGAGAGTACTCTAACCAGAGTCTCCGATTGGGGTGGCTGAACTTAGGTTTATTCAACCCTGCCAAGACACAGGCCTGCACGTTCACCGGTAAGAAAATCCCTTTTGCTGTGGCTCCTCAATTCCAGAACATGTCCGTTACCATCTCTAAAAGTATGAGTTCCGCAGCCACCTGGAAGAAAAGGTAAAGCTGGCGTCCAAGAAGCTCGGTGTTCTCAATAGAGCGAGGTGGTACTTCACTGCGGACCCGAGACTTCTCTTATATAAGTCACAGGTTCGGCCGCACATGGAGTACTGCTCTCATCTTTGGGCGGGAGCACCTGGATACCAGCTCGGTCCTTTTGACTCGGTTCAGAGACGTGCTATGAGAATTGTCGATGATCCCAATCTCTCTGGAGCCACTTAGCTTGAGGCGAGACTTCGCCTCGTTTTGTGTGTTCTATCGATTATACAACGGACTGTGTTCTGAGGAATTGTTCGACATGATGCCGACAGCCACCTTTTACCACCGCACCGCTCGCCATCCACAGGGAATTCATCCCCACACACTGGAACCTAAGTGGTCCCGAACAGTGCGGTTTCAGAGGAGTTTCCTCCCGCGTACACTTAGATTGTGGAATGAACTTCCTGCCGAGGTTTTCCCACGAGACTACATCAAGAAGGGTATATTAAGGTTTCTTAAGGGTCGGCAACGCGCAAGTGATACCCCTGGTGTTTCAGGCGTTCATAGGCTACGGTAACCATTTACCATCACATGGGCCGTATGCTTGATTGCCACCATAGTAGTATAAAAAAAAATATATGATTATTATATTTATCTCATCATTTCATCAAAGTATTGTAAATCATTTTTCATTGTTATATCAACCGCCCGTTCCATTAGCCATTTTGCTCATAATTCAGCTTGTCATCGATTGTAACTCAGCATTGTATCACTAGCATTCCCTAATCTTTCAGATCTATTCGTTCATGTACAACTTTTCACCGCGTATATTTACCGACTATATTTTGTGCATGGACACTATATGCACCACATCTCCCTGCAATAGGAACATGTCATTTGACTAGTGGCCGTTGTCACTTCCATCGAGGTGTCAAATTTTCCCTTGTGATCGTCCTTACTACAATCTTGCAGTGTAACTATCATGTACACCTCGAGCGCTTTATTCATAATATTTCTAAAGTGTCTGTACATGGTATCTGGGTTCTATAAATTAGCACCTCTTCTAATTTTCCATTAATTACAACACATTTTCTAAAATATTCTGCGTATGCAGTTGCTGTAACTTTCTACTTAAATTCCAGACACATAAAATCAGTCCTGAAAGTATTAATAAGTTATTTCAATTTAAACTATTTAGTTCACAGTAGTCAATCCGATTTCTCCAAAGGTCGTTCAGCCACACATATAAGTGCATATAGGTGCTCAGACTAATCTATGGAATCAAATGCCCAGCATTTGATTGCGTTGATCATTACTTATAAAAATGTTAACTTCTATCGTCGTCAAAGACAACGCTTTAAATTTAATTCAATGTTATTTATATGATGAATATCAACCAAATATTTGAAAACAACATCACCGTTATTATTATAAACTTTCAATATCTCTACACCTGTAATTTTGTACAATTCAACATTAAAACACCCTCACTTATTTAATACATCCGTTCTCGTATGCTATGCAAGTGACAACATCAATTCTTATATGTTAATGAGTTCACTATTAAAAGCCTTAGTTAACACTTTTATTTTACTTCAACTCAACAATTATGTCAAAAGTTTCAATGGTCTAAATACAACACATCCAATCTCATATTCCAGTCAATTGAGTCAACACGTATACCAACAATTCTTACATGCTCGTTAATTTAGCATTATAAGCTTCGATTATTCTCTTTTTTTTCAATCAAGAGGTTATACCTAACAATATATATAAGAAAATGGCAGAGACGACAGACAAAAGAAAAGTAGGACAGCAAAAAAAAAAGATAAGCAGGTGACATAAGAAAAAAAGAGACAGCAGGAAAAGACTGGATGCAAACTTCCATAGATAGAGAGGGTTGGCAGAAGATAGAGGAGGATTTTGCCCGAGGGAACCATATAATAAGAAAAAATGCTTGTAAAATATTATCGGAGGATGTTAAAGCAATAATAAAATAAGAAAAGGTGCAACACTTGCTTAATACTGACATGTGACGTGGTAGCTTTTATTGTGGCACGTGTTGAGTTATGAAGTGCAACAATCAAGGGTTATCTTTCGTAATCAGTGGTATTCAGGTTTAGAATTTATTGTTTTGACTGTCGTGGATATCAGTACAGGGAGTCCGACCCCAGATAAACTGGGAACATGGGTTGGAAAGAGAGAGAGAGACGTGGATAGTCAGTATGGACGAGCTGGTTTATGAATATGGATACTGGCGTAATTTATGAGATTTTTATATGGTTTACTGATGAATAATAAACTACTTTATGAATAGCATATATGTAGAATGACAAATAAATACTGCATGGTCTAAGTTGTAAGTTTTACATGTTATAGAGAATTATTTGTTGAAAAAATGTTTGCGAGCTGAGCCATTGAGCCTATTATTCTTTAATTATAATGGTATTATAGTGAATACAAATTTAAGAAGCATAGGTAGTTAAAAAAAAAAAAAATAAAAGGAGAATTGATTGTAGTTAAATGTTTGAGCATTAAAGTTTTGAAAAGTGTACATGGGTATACTAGATTTAAGTTGAAGGGATCTTATTGAACCTATAACTGTTTTAAGAGACCTTTATATCCAATGCAAATAAAATGAGAGAGAATATAAGTTGTGGAAGTAAGGCTATATCTGTCAATTTAATCCCAGGAATATATAAGAAAAGTTACTAGAGGATATAAATGAAAGTTAAAATATAAGAAAGTTAAAGTTAAATAAAGTTTACAGTTATGAATTACTGTTGTAGATGGTTTTGCCAATTTTATTAATTTCTAGTTAACCTTTGTTAAATCTTGAGATATTGTATGTATTAAGATTTTAATTGATTGAAAAAAAAAGAGAATAATCGAAGCTTATAGTGCTAAATTAACGAGCATGTAAGAATTGTTGGTATACATGTTGACTTACGACTTTAGTCTGAGGGCACCACTAGGGGTTCGAACCTCGGCTCAGGCAGTCGTAATTTCGATCCCCGTTTGAATTGGACGGGGGATCGATCGGAGGGGCGCCCGGGGGCGCCGGTGTGGAGCGCCCGGGCGCGCGAAGGCGCCCGGTTGAATGCGCGATATTGAGTGTTTGAGGTCGTCGTCTTCGCCGGCGAGGACGGTGTCGTGTGTGTGTGTAAAAGTGTGGTCGGGGCGGAACGGGTGGGCCCGTGGGGAGGTTGACTGCCGTTATGGGGTCGTCGGGGTCAATGAGAACGTGCCTCGGGCGACGGTGTCGCGTATGTCGGATATTACTCCTCGGTGCGTAGTCGACCGCACTGACTATAAGCGGATTAGGGTGGGATTGGGCAGAGTCGAAGTAGCGTCGAGACGCTTCCTTCATAAACTGCTTGATGGAGGGCAGATTAAGATCGCTGTTGGCGACAGCTCCTCAGGGAGAGCAGTGGACTGTATCGATGGTGGGGTTTGAAAGAAACGGTTGTCTCTCGAAGCCTGTTTATTCTCTCCACAGAAGTTTCACAATTGAGTTATAGCCGAATTCGATGTTACATTCAAGTTTCAGCCGCTGTAGCTCAGACTGTATGGCGTCTATAGGAAACTACCGCGACTGACTTTACAATAATAACGGACTATAACTGCCGTCCGTACTGTGTTCGATTATGACAGCCGTCGGCATATAACAATCCGACTATGACTGTCTGAGTCCCTCTATTATAACAGTATTATGACTGCATTATAACTATATTACGACTAACTCGATACAAAAATTCCTCGCCTTATATATGGGAGGTATAGACTGTAGTGGGGACTACAGTCCTTACAAAATTCTTACTGGCAATAAACCAAACCTTATTTCTATCAGACAATGCACAACGTTATACAACTTCATAACAATATCTTTGCACATTGCCGAAATTCCCTTACTTCTTTATTCTCACAAACTAACAGTTACTCATAAAGAATGCATTGCATTTTACAACTCCACCCAAGAATATTTAACATTGGTGCAATAACCAATTTCCTTGTCTAATTACAATGCACTGTAAACACGGATTGGACAATATTCATAAAGACATGAATTACCGTGTTCCGTCCGTTAGTCTACAATAAGAATATGTTTACAATAAGAAACCCTACGGTCATCATAAACCCAATGGGTAGAAAATAGTAACGGTGTTATCTTATCACAAAAGGCCAACAAATATTCATTGTGTTTATAAACAATGAATGCCAAATGAACGCTGGTACCCAAACAGATGTTCAACCGTTATCGTAGTTTTAAACAGTGAATCGATGTCTTATTCTAAAACAGCACTTTTAAAAACTAATATTATTTCTAAGTTATTGTCCAATTTCAACACACAACTTATTGTCTACCTAATCTACACAAATATTATAGGTGCGTCGCGACGCCGCTTATACGTGTCGCCTGTCGTCAATGATCGCGGTGGAGGTCTACGCTGCGAACGAACCACGGCGCACCGGTGGCTCGACGCAGAAACCTATTTTGTATGATTTGTAGTCGGTTGATTAAACAGTAGGGTATGTGGGCAAATACGGGACTAGCGTAAGTCATGATGGGACGGATGCAAGCCTTGCATAATGTCAGCTTGTTGCGAAGCGACATTTTACTGTGCTTGTTAATAAAAGGATAGAGTCGCCCTAGTATAAAGGCGGCTCGGTCGCGGACACGCTTGATGTGAGGACGAAACGTTAGTTTCCTATCTAGGGTGACGCCGAGATATTTCGTTTTCGAAACCCACGGGATGTTTTGGCCGAATAGCTCGATCGGGTGATTCATAGAGTCGAATTCCCTGCTAAAGTACACTGCTGCACTTTTTTCGGGATTGCTTCGATGCGCCACCGATCGAACTATTCGGCCAGTATCGTTACGGCTTTCTGAAGCCGTCTGGCTATTGTCGCACGGGACTTGGCGGATGTAAAGAGAGCCGTGTCATCGGCAAACAGCGATATTTCGACTTTTAAGTCGGAGAATTTGGGGATGTCGTTGGTGTACAACGAGTAGAGCATCGGAGAGAGGACGGCGCCCTGAGGGACGCCGGCTCGTATGGGGTGCGGGTCGGATAACGCTCCGTTTATACGGTAGCGATAAGAGCGATTCGACAGGAAATCTCGTACAATGAGTACTAGCCTGTCGGGGACACCTAACTGATGAAGCTTGTAAATCAAGCCGTTGTCCCAGACTTTATCGAAAGCCTTAGCCACATCGAAAAATAGGACGCCTGTACCGCCTTTGGGGGACTTGGTGGCGAAGTACAGAGTGTTTTTGTGAATGTGCTCCGTGATGCGGTGCACTTGATGGACGCATGAGTGTTTGGCTCGGAAGCCAAACTGCTCATTGATGAGCAGGCCTTTGGAGTATATAAACTCCTTTAGGCGGGCGAGGAGGAGTCGCTCGTACAGCTTGCCTATAGCCTTGAGGAGGCTGATAGGACGATAACTGGACGGGTCGGATTTATTTTTACCGGGCTTGGGGATGCCAATGACCACGGCTTCTTTCCAGCTGTCTGGAAATATAGCGTTGGACAGCGCCGCGTTGAAAATAGCGACGAGTAATGCTAAAAGTTGGGATGGCAGACTTTTGACTAACCTATTCGATATGCCGTCTGAGCCGGGTGATTTTTTGATAGGTAGTTGTTTAACTAGCGTTTTGACCTCATCAAGCGTGACTGGTGAGAGAGATTCGGTAGGCGTGGTGGACGCGATGCGTTCGACTTCGGTGTCTATCTTCTCGAGATGACCTGCCTCGACTGGGAGCGTGCTGGGGGAGCATTGGGCTTCTAAGTTGGACGCTAGACACTCAGCCTTATCTTCGTCGAAGAAGGCTATAGTGTTGTCGGGTCGGACTAGCGGGGGCATGTCGTTTGTCTGTTGGTCGGTTTTGGGAGATTTCGCTATGCGCCAGTACGCGGTGTGGCATGGCGTTATCTCTTCTAGGAGCTTGCCCCACCGGCCGTCCCGGATCTGCGCGATGCGCTCCTTAACGCTACGCTGTAAGGCTCGCAGGCGCACCCGGTTCGGTTCGGAGGGGTAGCGATCGTACGCTCTAGTGGCTGCGTTCTTATCGCTTATTAACCTCCTTACGTCATCGGGGAGCTGCCAGCGACGGTCGTCCGTCGCCGGTACCTCCCTGGAGCAGTCCTTGACTGCCGACTGCAGGTGGTTAGTAAGCGAGTCGATCGCAATGAGAGTGTCCTCGGTGGACTCTATGACGTCGGGAATACGGTTTAGTATCGGTGTGTCGGTCGATTCGAGAGATTTCTCGAGTCGTTGCCAGTCTGTTATTGTTTTGGTTGGTAGTGGCGTGTCGGGCGGAGGGCCCAGAAGGAGGGTTACCGGTCGATGGTCCGAGTTAAGCTCGGCATGGACTTCTGGGGAGCTCACCCGTAGGGTTACGTTCCTCAGCAGTGCCATGTCCAGTATGTCGGGTCGGTGGTTCACGTTATGGGGATAATGAGTAGGGCGGAGCGGGGCGATTATCTCGAATTCGAGCGAGTCGGCTAGTCTGTCTAGTTTGTGGCCGTTTGTCGTGGACACGTGGCAGTTCCAGCGGGTGTGTTTACAATTCAAATCGCCAGCCAGAATGGTGGCGCTGTTGATATCTAGGAGGGCGCGTAGGTCGCTTTCCAGCAGTAGTTTGCCGGGAGGCTGATATACGGATGCCACGGCGAGCGGTCGGTGACCGGTCATGCCGAGAAGACAGACGGAGGCCTCCATATGAGTGAGAGGCGGTGTTTGTAGCGGTATACAATGTAGGGACCGTTTATAGTATATGAGCGTACCGCCGCCTCTACAGGCGGTGCGGTCGTTCCTAACTAAGTTGTAATTGGCGATTCTAGGATCGCGGACTGAACGTTTCAGTAGGGTCTCCTGCACGAGGAGAATATCGACTTGGTGGTCAGTGAGAAAGGAGGCGATTTCCTCCTTTTGTTTTTTTAATCCGAACGCGTTAAAAAACGCTATTCGAACGGACCGAGGCTTTTCTCTCTGAGCTCGAGTACCCATAATTACAGGTTAAAATTGAGGATGGCGGTAAGTACGCCGATGTGCTCGCAGACGGCTGCGAGCCTATTTTGGGGCGACTCCTTATACAGGCGGAGCTTGGAGGCCAGAAGGGCAATCTCGTTAGGGTCGATGGTGCTGGCTAAGCGAGCGACCAGTGCGAAGTCCTGCGCGAGGGAGCTGCCGTTGGCCTTGGGGGCCGCGGGCAGTGTTTTGGGGACGGGTTTGTGTATGGGCATGGGCGGGGCCGATTGGGCGGGCGGGGCCGACTGGGCGGGCGGGGCTTTCTGGGCGGGCGGGGCTTTCTGGGCGGGCGGGTTGGGTGCTACCTTGCTTACAATTGCCGGGGGTTTAATCCAGGCATTGTTAGCAGGCAGAGGGGCGGGTACGAGTGGCTCGGGTTGTGTTTGAGCCTTGGCGGGGGCACGTGCCGGAGCACGGTTGCCCTGGGTCTGGGTGGCCTTCTTTTTGGCGGGACGTGGGGCGCGTGAACAACCGCGGTAATTCGCGGTGTGACCCTCTGTGAGGCAGAGGGTGCAACTGGGGGCGTGGGGGTGTTGGGCCTACGGCCGCAATCTGCGGTGGCGTGATCGCCTAGACACTTGACGCACCGTGGGCGAGCGAAACAATTACGGGCAGAGTGCCCGTAGTTCTGACAACGGTGGCATTGTCCGGGGTAGGTACGCTTGCGAGGCGCCTCTACGGAGAGCGAGGATAGTTGGCAAACGCTCTTTATATCAAAGATCGATTTGCCTTCTGGGGATAAGTCTAATACGACTAGAACAAGGTCGATAGCGGCCTTGTTGCGTGAGCGCGACTGGTACATACGATGTACCTCGTGCGCTGGGTAATTCTGGGACTGAAGGTCCTCAAGGATGGAGTCTGTTGAGAGCTCCTTGGGTACACCGCGTATTACAACGCGGAGCTTTTTCTCTTCCTCGAGAGCATAGGTGTGATAACCTATGTTTTTCTCCCGCAGGAAGGTGGTGAGACGACGATGGTCGTCAGATGATGGGACTGATACTTTGATCCCTATTGAGGTAGCCTTAGCATGGCTGAAATTGATATGCTTGTTTTTAAGCATATTGGATACGGTGTTCCAGGCACTTTTGTCCTGGATGATGACGGGGGGCGGGGCTTTGGTCTCGGGGTGCGACTTGCGTGCACTCGGACCGGGGGCGGTTTTAGCGGTGCCGTCATGGGCACGCTTTGTTTTGGCTGGCTGGGAGCCCTGGGTCTTCTTGGCACGCTTGTTGCCAACAAGAATAAAATCGTCCTCGTCTGAGGAGACCGGGGGGATGGGAGAGGGGACGTCGCCGTCGCGGATGGCGTCGAGCTCCATACTAGGAGCGTCAAGCTCCGCGACGGAGTCGTCCTGCTCCATGGCGGGCGAGGCGGGTTCGGCCTGGTCGGCTTGGGTCGGGGGAAGCGGCGGGAGCCGTTGCGAGTCGTCCTCGAATTCGTCAGTGTCAGTGTTCGGTTCGTCAGCGTGAGTCATCATTGGGGACGCGGGGGGCGAGCTGTACACTAAGTGGACGGGCTTGGCGGCTTTGAATGCTATAAAAGCATTTAAGATGCCGGGACACTTTTTTTCCAGGAACTGGAAGAACAGAGGCATATCAGCCTCTGATAAGGACATTTTTTTGAACAGTGGTAATGTTAATTACCACTGTTCAAAAGAATAGAATAAGCGTAGAAATAGTAATATAAAACAATACAATAACAATACAACAATACAATAACAATACAATACAATGAAACAATAGGGTAAGTCAGTACTTAAGATAAGGACGGTCGTCGGCGGGTGCAGCCGACGGTGTCAGCGGGGGCCTCCCTGCCGGGTGAGGCAGGGGGGTGAGTGCCTATTGATATGTGACCCTAATATGTAAGATCACTAATCTTATTGAGTGAAAAATGTGTACCTAAGCGAACCTACTTGGTGGCGTCGGCGGCGGGCGGCAGGCAGCAGGCGTCGGCGGGTGTTGGTGGCAGCGGCGGCGGCTCGGATCGGCGCGTCGCGCAATAGGCGTGACGCACCTCCCTAACTCACGACAGTCCGTGCCACTGAACGTCCACACACAACACTTCACTTCACTTGAACGAAGAGAGTTTCTCCTTCAGTCCTCACAACACAACACTACACACGCGGAAAGTCCGGTAGCACTGTGTCGGAACGGATGCCGAGAGCGCGGTCGGCCGCGGTCGGCGCGGGACACGGAGGCCCCGGGCCACGCTAGGTGCACCGAGTGCACCTAACACGCGGCGAAGTATAAGAATAAGAACGCGCGAACGTAACTGCGCTACGTGCGCGCGCGCGGTGGTTTGCTCGAGGGAGCAGAGAACAGCGAGACGGCGGCGGGACTAGCGAGCACATACGTGCGTTCGCTAGCGCGTCGGTCAGCGGAATGGGGCCGCACACCGGGTTTCGCAGCCTTTTATAGACGCGCCGCACGACGGTGGCGCCACCACAGGAAGTTACACCTAACAATATATATTATTTGATTATCACTGGTTTCCTGGCTTATCAATTTTTAATTTCATTATATGGCGTTATACAATCCAATCAATCACAATACCATTTAAATGTTAAATAGGCCCTACGATATGTATTTATACCTGTACATATGATACAATCTTCTTTTGAATCATTGCTATTTATATTATTTTATTTTTTCTTCTTCTATAAATTATACTGATACTGTGCTTGTGAATCACTGTTCATCCCAAAGGATACCAACATCTCATTTTCAATCTAAGTTACATTTGCAGTGATTAACTTGTGTTCACAAGATATTGAGGATTTTTCCTATTCTTTTTTTTTTTTAATACTTATATATTTCTGTCATAGCTATACCGAAATCGCCATGCACTGTCCTCTACAGCACAGTAGATTCACAGGGGATAATTGGAAGCTTGGCACAGTATAGTAGTGCTATCTTCATAAAACCGACTAACTTCAGTCTCATCCTCTTTGGTAACAAAGTTATATTAAATAAAACAAATCACATGCTTATAAAAGGCATAGCATAAAACACCAACAATCAGGAATTCTTATAAATATATAACGGTTGTATATGTATGCAGCCTATTAATAACCACATTATATCTCTTTACTTTCCTAACAATCTTGTCTGTCTGTGTATCATAATTTTAATCTATAATAATTTTAAAGCTTATGTACTTTGAATATCTTAACATTGTCTCCCACAGAGATTATTTAATAATAACTAATTAATATACAGAAACTTCATTAGTCAAATCATAAAATATTTTATAATCCTGTAGTATACAAATACATAAAAGGTATGTTACATAAACCATTTAACAATACTATCCAATTTTTCCTTTCGCCTCTATTTCACCATATCACAGTTTACATGTATTCACTTAATTCTCTCCCATCTGTCCTTACCTATATACAACAAAAGAGTGCTATGCACTCATTTATTTCCATTTTCCTGCCATAATATCTGAATTATAAAGTTTCACAATTCTAGACCACACTGTTTGACACAATCCATGTGCTAACTTCAAGATGAGTTCATTATTACTCATGAATACTTTAAATCAGTTATTATCATCTTCTGGTATACATTTATTTATATTAAAATTCAATAATATATTTTATTTGTTTTTTTTTTTTTTATTATCTGTACTTCACAAATATATAATACAATTTGAATTTAAACAATTATGATTTCCTCCTTGGTTGACATTTCAATTCCAATACAGATTTAACAATGAATCTGTCCACTTTATAATTTCTTAGTACTGTCATTCTACAAATGACACTAAATAATAAAACTCAATGGATAACTTAAGCTCAGATCCTTGCAGCAAATCTTCAGTTCATTAGCAATACACAAGATTGGACAATATAACAATACATTGCAATATATTACAATAGTATATTTTCGTTATTGTGATAACAATTGTCTTATGTTGTACATATTCATATTATAAAATCATGACATTTTGTGCAATTTACTGTATGGAGAGTTATAACTCATCAAAAGGCAAATACTCTCACTGTTGCGACTCAATATATATATATATCCAAACATTCTGTATGTACACAAATATTAACTTATTTCCAAAAACTTTATTCATATTCATAACACTAATAGTAAATTTAAAGACAAGCTTGTTGCTCAAGTATTGTTTAGAAATATCAACAGGTTTCTTATACAATCAATAATACAATCAAGAGCCAACAACATTAATTTCTGGCTTTACCAAAAGCTTTTCTTTAGGTTAAAAGACAACTTCATAAATTATAAAACTGAACTAAAGTCAACAGGTCTTTTGTACAATCAAGACCCAACAACATCCATTTCTGGCTTTACCAAAAGCCTTTCTTTAGGTTAAAAGACAACTTCATAGTTTACAAAACTGAACCATGTAAGAATAGTCTTACCTGTAATCTGTCACTTTCTAACATATCACATATTAATTGGGTGCTTATAAATTCCAACAATCACTTACTAAACATTGTCTCAAATGACAAATGTACATACATAGCTACAGGTACCTGCACAGGACCTTTACCTTTATTGATCAAGAATGGCTTATCATAATAGTATGCTAAGGGCCATTCTAATGAATTTCAACAGAAGCATCAAAGAAGTGAACCAAATGCTCAAACATATAATACATTCAATACGAGCATACATATAATATATAATTCCAGTATAATATGACACCTTCGAGGAATTGGATATCAATCTCTAGGTGCTTTTTCAACACATTAATAATCAATATCATATGATTATTTATTTATTTATTTAAACTTTATTGACCAGTAAATTATGGTACAAACGGCGGACTTAATGCTATAGGCATTCTCTACCAGTCAACCTTCAGGAAGTGCAGAAATACTTGATGGTGGCTTAACATTAATTATATAAATAACATATATACAAATATTAGACTAAACTAAAACTAAACAAGAATAGAATACACACGAATATTATAACATATATACACAACATACATACAATACATAATATATATACATACATTCAATGTGATGAATACATTACATGCTCTATGACAATAAACTTAGAAGATGAGCATGAACATTTTTTTTAAAAGTATACTTATTGGAGATAGTTTGAATGCGTTCAGGGAGTGAGTTCCAGAGCCGTGAAGATTGTAGACCAAAAGAATAAGATACAAAATTAGTTTTATGAAGAGGAGTTTGAAGTAAAAGAGAGTCTTTAGAACGTAGTTGGCGGTCATGAGAGTCCCGGAGATATTGAAATTTGCATTTCAAATATTCCGGGGAAGCAGGATCAAAAAGAATTGAGAAAAGAGTGCAAAGTAACCGCTTTTGCCTACGCTGACGTATAGGGAGCCATTTAAGTTGAGAACGGTGCAAAGAGATGTGATCATATTTACGAAGGTTGAAAATGAAGCGAATAGATTTATTCATGAGCCGGTCTAACTTATTGAGAAGATCTTCATTGAGATCAGGATAACACACATCGGCATAATCAATTATAGGAAGAATGAGAGACTGAACA
Organism: Achroia grisella; assembly: GCF_030625045.1. Taxonomy (NCBI): domain Eukaryota; kingdom Metazoa; phylum Arthropoda; class Insecta; order Lepidoptera; family Pyralidae; genus Achroia; species Achroia grisella. The sequence continues at coordinate 90,140 of NW_026712858.1, forward strand.
AGAGTAATCTTAGTTTTTAAAGGAAGAAAATTTCTAAAACGGTTTAGAAAACGCAAAGATGGTGTAACTGTGCGACTAATATGCAGAATCTGTGAGCTCCAACTAAGTGTAGTATCTATGTAAAGACCGAGATCTTTAACGCTTTGACTAAATGGAATAACTGAATTTTCGAATATGACAGGTGCAACAGTACTTAAGTCAATTTTGGCTATCTGATTTGAACTCCCCACAATAATTGCTTGACATTTTGTTGGATTAACTGAGATTCCAAAGTTTTGAGACCAATTACTTATGTTTTGTAAATCTTTATTAATATTCGCGATAGCAAAATTTAACCTGTCAACGCATATTTGTTCATATATTTGCAGGTCGTCTGCATAAAAGTGGAATGAACAGCCAAGATTGAAGGACAAAAGGTCAATAAATATGGAAAACAATAGAGGGGACAAAATTCCGCCTTGGGGTACACCGGCCAACAAATCAGCCCAATCCGATAACTCACTATCAACTTTGACTGCCTGTTGACGGCCCCGAAGGTAGGTAGAAAACCAATCCAAAACTGAGGATGACAACTTTTGGTATCGCAATATGGAAATAAGAATATCGTGATCGACCATATTGAATGCATTTGAAAAATCAATAAGCACTAGTATAGTGACCTTCTTATCCTCCATACCCATGCGGATGTCTTCAGTAACTTTAAGGAGAGCAGTAGAGGTACTATGTCCTGGACGAAAACCTGACTGAAAGGATGTGAGGAGGTTGTTATTTAAAATAAAAGAGGAGATTTGTTTATGAGCGGCAGCCTCAATGACTTTAGATAGGAATGGTAAAATAGATATTGGTCTGAAATCTGTTAATTTGGTTGGGACTTGAAGTTTAGGTAAGGGAAGAACAAACGCTTTTCTCCAGGTACATGGAAAAGTGCTAGAGGAAAAGGAGAAATTGATGATATGAGTCAAAATAGGTAAAATTTGATGATAATTTTATAGGTCTCATCCTCAGTAATTGGAGTAAATGAGAAGGAATCTATGTTAGGTTGGGCCAAAGAAGCAATTTTAGAAATAGTATTTAATTTTATGGAAGGGTTAAAAAAGTTATTTGATGAAAAATGTTCATTTAATTCATTAGGAGAAAAGGAAGATAAACTAGAAGGGTTGGAACATTTACTAAAACCAAGAGAACGCAGAAACTTCCAAATATTGGCCGAAGAAGTGTTAGATAGATTGTTAATAAAGTATTTACCCTTCGCCCTCCGCACAATCTGGTTACACCTATTTCGCGCCGTTTTGTATAAAATCCAGTTATTATCGCACCGGTCACGTTTATATTTACGAAACAATCGATCTCGCTTGGTCATAGCCATACGTACTCCACGTGTAATCCATGGTGCAGGTGGTCGTTTTACCTTAACCGCTTTTAAGGGCGCATGCTGGTTGTACAATTTTAAAATTGAAGTATTAAGATAAGAGACTTTATCATCAATTGAAGATGAAGCTAGTAAAGGAGAAAAGTTTAATTTGGAAGCATCATCTACTAATTGTTGTACAACTATATCCGCGAAATTACGCATATGTACTATAGTGGGCTTCTTTTTTGGTGGATTTAATTTGTATTGAAGATAAATAAGATCATGTTTTGAGAAGCCCGGGGCAGATAATTGACCATGTTTCATAACATGTTCCACGGAAGATAATATCATTAAGTCGAGCCATGTGTCGGAAGAAATCAGATTATGATGAGTAGCTCCAGAAGGTAGAATATGCAGATTTACTGACTCGATTATGTGTAAAAGTTTTTGAGTGAGTGGTGTATTTTTTAACAAGTCAGTATTGAAGTCACCCATAATTATCTGATGTGTGTAATCCGAAGCCACAGTTTCTAAAAGAGATTCAAGTTGAGAGAAATAGTTGACAGTAGGGGGACAGTAAACGACTCCGAGAACCACTTTAACGCCTTTGACGAGAACCTCTAAGAAAATATACTCTGCATTTGCATTATAATTAGGGTTCGATGTGGATATAATTGAGTACGGGAAATCACTACGCAGATAAATTGCAACGCCTCCTCCACCCTTACCAAGACGGTCATTTCGAATCAAAACAAAGCCTGGTAAACAATAAGCATAAGAAGAGAGTGTAGGTTTAAGCCAAGTTTCCGATATCAAAATTGCATGGAAGGGGGAAGAGGTGGGAAAAGCATCGAGAAGATCAGTGTGATGAGATGGGATGCTTTGTGCATTTATATGACATACATTAAAAAAAGACGAGGTTCTTACAATTTCGTCCTGAATTGTGTTATACAAAGTTAGAGGTTCATAGTAAGACTCATTCGAATCCGAAGATGTAGTGGTGTCAAGTGCAGAATAGAACGATTCATCATTGGACATATTACGAGTAAATAGATAAAATAGAAACAATATAATATATAAAAATATAATATATATGTATATAAAAATATACCTATAGAATTATCTAAAAAAAAAAAAAGTACAATTATGTATTCCTGCATGTCCTGCCAGCTGTTACATTTAAAATTAATACACTACATGATAGTAGTGAGTGAACAGAAATAATAAAAAAAAGACTTATTACAATGGTAAAATGGACAAAATAAAATAAAAGTAAGACTATAAATAACAATAAGAGCAGTGGCTAAAGTACTAGTACTCAGTGTACGTGACACAGATAAAACCTTTTATTTATAATGTCAAAACTGTCAACAATTTGTAATAGAATGTCAGTCAGTCAGTCAGTCAGTTCATTACGGAAATAAATGTTTTCGTGTGGGTTATATTAAAATTATTGAAGGCAATATATAAAATTTAGATATTAACTCACCATACACACATTAAAAGTGTTATACAGAGAATTGGTTACCGGCTGACTAAATAAACTATATGAGTTTAACAAACACAATATACAAAATGAATCACTTCTTTTAGCGACACGTCTGGACTTCTTATTCCGTGTCTCTGGAGAGGCAACAATAGAAGGCTCGATCTCAGTCGGATGATCTATCTTTGTGGAATCAATGGCCTTGGACAGATCCTCCTCATTGTGAAGTCGCCGTCTGGAACCGTCGGGCATCAGTACTAATATATTTCCATCCATGGTCCAGCACTTTCTCATCCCGAAGTGTTTGCGTGCCTGTAGAAATAGAGACTGCTTTCGACGTGTGAGGAATTCGGACACAGTATGAGACGTTCCTTTGAAATTGGTCTTCTGTTTCCATACCTTAGACTTAATTGAAAAGTCAGTGAACCGAATTAAAATAGGACGTGGTTTTTCTGTATTCAGTTTACCCAAACGATGGCACACAGCAATCTTATCAGCTGTTACTTCAGGCAAATGTAACTTATCCTGTATAAGCTCTGATGTGAAGGTGACCAATTCATCTGCCTTAATATCTTCTGTGATACCACCAATAAGAAGATACTTCCTTCGGTGTCGCATTTCAATTGTGTCCATGACACCAACTAGGGCTGATATTTGTTGCCGGAGAAGATTAAGGGGTCTTCCTATGTGATGGGTTGAAAAAATCGATTTTTTTTTTCATAAATTGCTCCCTTAACATGTCTAGAATATGGTAGTAAAGCGATTTTAGAAAATTCGAAGTCGTTTTAAAGATACAGCAGGTAAAAGAAAGAGCGGTTCGGAGCGGTGAGTTGGCAGTTAGAGACCGGGCCTATTGTGTACCGTCGGCTTTATACCTGGCCTCCCTTTTATTAATATATTTGTTTATACAAGTTTAGACACGTTTCTACAGACTTAAACAGAAAAGGAGCAGGTAAACTTACTGATAAAGTTATCCAAGAAATTACAAAATTCTACGGATTAGCAATTCGACGCCATCCAGATTCGCTTGAAGATATGAGAAAGGAAGTTTGGGCAACGTACTATCACAAATGTTCTTCTGATGAAAACCCTCAGCATCAATTTTGTCCAGAAGGCGAAGACAGTTGGTGTAAATGGCGTAAGGCTGAAGCTAATAATGAACTGGACCAATTTCATCACGATAAACCACCTCTAATTCCGCAAGTCCAAGAAGCTATCAAACCGGTTTTCGAAGATTTATCGAAAGACGAATTATTAATTCGTTGTTTAGGAGCAGAGACACAAAACAATAACGAATCTTTGAATTCTTTGATTTGGACTTTCGCTCCTAAACATCTTCATTCTGGTCCCAAAGTTGTTGAAATTGCTAGCTACTTAGCAGTTATTATCTTTAATGAAGGTTTTCAAGGTATTTTAAAAGTTATGTCGATTATGGGATGCCCTGTTGGTCGTGAAGCCCAAGCGTATGTTGAGAAACGGGATGAAAAGCGAATCTTACGCTCTGAGCGGCGCGTAAGTGATGTCGTTAAACAAGCCAGGATTGACTCAAGAGCTGAACAATCTGCTTTAAAAGAGTTTCACGAGGAAGAGGAAGGAATACTCTATGGACCAGGCATCGCCGATTGAGAGTAAGTTGATATTTTAATAGTTTTTAACGGACTTGAAACTTTAAACGCGTTTTTCTCAAAACTGTGTTTTTCAAACTTTCCTCCATTGTATCTCAGAAACGGCTGGACCGAATTACTTGAAATTTACAGGGCACACTCAATATATGTAAACGCATGGAATGAACTATTATCAATCGAAAATTTTCAAAACTTCGATTTTTTTATACAAAAAAAAAAAAAAAAAAAAACGCCTAATTTGCAACTTTTATTTCAAATGTCTATCAAAAATCCAATTTTTTTTATATTCATTTGATTATAGGTCATTCCGTGCTTTTAAGCCTACAAATTAAAACGCCGTTTTTTTTTTTTTTTCAGATAAGCCGATCAGCCGGAATCGTGGAGGAAGTGGGAGCTCTTTTTTTCGAGGCGGGGGTGTTCAGAGCGCTGTAACTCTAGTTTGACTGAATATTTTTAGCTGAAATTTTATATTTATACTGTCCAAATATGTGTTAATAAATGATAAAAAACTTGAAGCTCTAAATATTTACTGGTCGTAGAAAAAAAAAATCCTAAAATATCCCTAAAAAAAAACAGGCCGTCACATAGGAAGACCCCTTAAGGACAGTGGATACTTCTGTTTTAAAATCCTGGAACTCTTCAGGAAGACTTGATATGGAGCTTCCCGATGTTGTGTTTGACTGCATGTACTTTTTTTCAAACTCACATAATTTCTTCTCTAATGTGACTTCAAGTGCATGTTGAGTTTCCAAAATTTGAGTATAGTTTGCCATATTAGTATGTTTTCGAACAGTATTCAAATAATTTTATTTCTGGTGATACAGTGTTAACTGTCAGGACAATGCAGTAAAAAATAGTGTTTTAACACATGTGCACTGGATTTCTAATTGTTCACAATGATTATTTTATATTAAACTGTTAAATAATTAAAAAAAAAGTTTAATTATGTTGTCCTATTAATTATAATTTATTTATTTATTAGGAGCACTATGTGTTATGTTTTGTAGCCTACCCACGAAAAAAAACCTTGAGGATCCTAATAGATCTCAATTGGATTTCATACTAATTAATAATTGAATAAGGAAACAAATAATAATAATAGTTTACAGTTATTCAGTTTTTAACATTGGAGTTTACTACCAATTGTTAGCCATTGCTATATATATATATATACATTTATAAAATTCAAAACACAGGAAGAAATAAATATATTAATTGTACTATCAGATTTAAGTACTATTTACACTGAGAGCTTCACAGCTAATAATGAGATAGCATCTAAAATGTTTTTAATATGTAATATTATGAAATATAACATGTTATGTAGCTTGTATCAGTTTATGTCGACAATATACTGTGTCTATCTATATTAATATGCTTTATTAATTCATTAATAAACACATATCAAAGTATCAACCAACATAATATATATATACATATATATATATGACAGTATCTCAATTTGGGAATATAACCACCATCAAGACATATACCTGGACTATGCCTGTGATTGTCATTTATCTGAAATGGGATCATAAAACATATATGTGTACCTAGGTAAGGGAATAATAACAATTCTTCAATTCAATTCACGTAGAACAAACACACAAAACTGAACAGTAAGTTTGACTAATTTACTGTGAATTAGCAACAAACTCAGCAATTTACACTGTTTATATGTATAACATGGTATGTGTTCTCATGTTCAACCTGTATGTCAACATAGTTAATGTAACTGTTTTTTTTGTTGATATCCTATCGTACTCTATCATAGGCATTAATAACATAACAATAGTTACTCTGTATTTTAAACTAATTAGATATCCATGTTGTTTTATACTTAATGTATTCATAATACTTCTTTCTTAGGTATATTGTATACCTCAATATCGTGCTACATGTCATGTCATTACTCTCGCAAGTTATCGTACATACGAAATCTATTTAATATGTAGAAAGCAATTCATCCAAAAGTTCAATAAAACAAGTGAGATACTGTGGTTATGCCAAACGCGATGCGTACCTGGTTTGTTGATGTGCATTGACACCCCTCCCGGCTAATTCAATAATCAGTGATGTCATAGCTTTCGCCGCGCGCGCACGTTGCACGCATATCGCACGCATGTCTTAATAATTGTAATCAACCTGAGTGAATTCCTGAGATTCCCGTAACCGTGTGGGCCCACTGAAGAACAAGCACATTGAAGTAAGGGTAAGTCATTCATATTTGACCAGCCAGTTTCCTATACAAAAATATATCATCGTCCATCGAAGAAGGCTATATCATAGCCACCGCCGCACCAAGTTATTGGCCTTCCGTCGCCGGATCACAATAGGAATCGCAATTTATTTATTTAAAATTTGTTTTAATTTTTTCCTATTGTGAAAGTCGAGTGAATGACTCGCATGTAATATTGAACCTTATTGCGCATGTAATAGGATCTATTCAAATTGCATACCACGGTTGCACAAATATAACGATACATTGGTATTTTCGTTAATAAATAAGTTCATATTTATGTCGCTTATGAATTGTTCATAACTCGCAGCAATTCTTCAATTTCGCTTTATATCCGTTTGCGTTGTTTCGTTCATTTAATTTCACATTCACCCGCATTATATCGATATTGTTCGATCGATCGAAGCTTCTAGAAATATTATAATTGTCGTTATACTATTTGACGAAACAATATTACCTGTCAAATATTATGTATGATGATTGTAGTGTTTGAATGTTAAGATTGTTAGTATTTTAGTGTATGACGTTGAAATTTGCTGAAAGTCATTGTGTTAATTACCGTAGTCTTTACACAAGAAAGTGAGCAGGGAAAGCACACTATTTAATCTGAATAATTATTGATAAGCAGCGATTTTATTTCTGTTCGTAATAGATATTTTATTTCCTTGCAGTACTCGCCGTATAATACGCTGGTTATTGTAAATTGTTTGGGTATTTAGTTCGCATAGCTGTTTTATACAATACATGTCGGTTAAAGATCGTGCCCTACGTACCTATGATTAAGTTATACGTGGTGTATCGACACAGTGACTAACAACAACGCTTTAGACTACTCCCGCGTAAAATAATAGTTGTGAACATAGTTATTTTATATAGTTATAGATATATTATCTGATTTTCTATAAGACATCACTCACTTCGATTTTGCTTTATGTATAGTTTATGTTTCGCTCGCATATTTTTTGTAGATGTACGGTCGATACCAACATTCCGCATTGTCGCACTTATGTACCTACATACTGCCGCTTATGAGTAGGTATATATAAATTTATTTGTCACGCGCTTTAGTGTTTAAAACGTTCATGTGATTTACTTCTCGCACCGCATATTTAAAATATTGCTTTTATGCATTATTTTATTTTTCTCGCATATAGGTATATATAGATAATAGTTGTACCTATTTTTCGCATTATTTATTTAGTAGTTTCATAGCATAGTAAGCATATATTTTTTATGTATGCTCGTTTATATCGCGCATCATTTCTCGCATTTATGTACTTTGTTTTCGCTACAAGTACATCTGTCTGTCTTGTAGGTATTTAGTACATTAAATACCTATTATACTTTATTATTGTTTATCGCTCGCCCTTTTACGGTAGTACAGGTATAGTTGTACGTTATTACCGCACATAGTTTTATATATCGCATTTATTGGTTTTCCTTTGTTATTTTTTAAGAAGTATATATATAAATAATAATAATGGCTAACACAAACGCAAAATTAAAAATGTATGAAGCAAAACGTGCTCAATATTTTTCGCAACTTCAGTCTATTTATGAATTATCTTCGAAAACTAAAATGGAGAAACATCGTAATGTTTTTATTGCAAAAGTTAGCCTGATCGATCAAATGCGCACCGAGTATGTTAAAATTGTCGATGAAATTATTCTCCTTAATTTGGAACTAAACCCTGATTATGTAGTTAATTATCAATCTCTCACCGCTTTTGACGAAATATTTTATTCTATAAAGACGATGGCGGTCTCGTTACAACCTCAATCTTCGCGAACTCCAGCTCCCGCTTGTCAGTCTGCTTTACCAGACAACAAACAGGGATCAGTAAGGATCCCCCAAATTGTGTTACCAGTCTTCTCAGGTGATATTTTAGAATTTCCTTTCTTTTACGAAACATTCAAACAGGTTATTCATGACAATGAATCCTTTTCGGACTCAGAACGTTTTCATTATCTTATGAGTCACCTATCAGGAAAGGCTAGAAATCTGTGTGCTGGCTTAGTACCAGCAGCCGAAAATTATCCTATATTGTGGCAAGCTTTAATCGACAAGTATCAAGATAAACGCTCTCTTGCAACGTCATATTTAGATAAATTATTTTCTTTAAAATCAATTAACGGTCCTTCGGCAATAAACTTAGAAAAATTTATTGATACTTTCTCGTCGACTATCGCAGCATTAAAGCAACTTAAAATTGAAAAGCTGGATGATTTTATATTTATTTATATGGGATTAAAGGCATTAGATCAGGCTACCGCGCAGTCGTATGAGTAATCAATTAGAGGAGAAGATGACATACCGCAGTTTGAAAATTTTATAAAATTTATACGTCACCACGTAAAAACATTACAACGCACGTGTAACCGCACCGCCGGCGCCGCTGCCGCCACCAAGTTGGACGGTCCCGCCGCCGAGTCCGCCAGTGGTCGTGCACAGTCGCATCAACGATCGATCGCTCGATCGCCACGTACATTTTTAGGTACTAATCCTACGCAACGCATTTATTGTTCCTTATGTAAAGGTGATTCACATTCTCAATTATATAAATGTAAACAATTTTCAACTTTCACAATTAATGATCGATTTAATTATATTAAAACTAACCGTATGTGTACTAGATGTCTAAGTAGTCAACATAACTCTTTCAGTTGTCAATCAACTTCCGCCTGTCGAAATTGTAACAATCCGAGACATCATACGTTGCTTTGTTTTAATATAATAATTCCGCACCTACGCAAGTATCTCAGGGTACGAAAAACGCACAGACATCTTCTACGCACGGTCGCCAATTACCACCATCTTCTTCGTCGCAATTGCCTCCGCTTGCGCACACACAACCCACACAACTGTACTGAATTTTCTCTTAATGATATTCTACATACAGGTCCTTCCTTACAACAGGATTTATTTAATTTGATTTAAGAGAATAATCTCTTGAATATGAGATTGTTCGCAGTCGCCATCTCAGCTGATGTGCGACAAATGTATTTACGACATAAAGTTCGCCCGCAAGATCGTTGTTTTCAACGTTTTGTATATAGATTTATTATTAATAAACCGCTCCAAGTCTTTGAATTTAATAAAGTTGCATTTGGCTTACGTTGCAGCCCATACTTAGCGTTACGTACTGTAGCTCAGTTAGCTTCCGATGAAGGAAATAAATTTCCAATCGCGCATGAAATTGTAAGGAGAGACATATATGTTGATGATGTTGTTAGTTCAGTTAAGAATAGTAAAGATGCCTCGCAGGCAGCATCAGAGCTCACCGCTTTATTTTTGACTGGTGGATTTGAACTGGCAAAATGGACTAGCAATTGTAAAAAGGTCTTAGAGCACATTCCAGAAAGTAATCGTTTTTCGCAAAATCTGGAATTCGATAAAGGATGAAACGCTTAAAATTTTAGGTTTATGTTGGTTTCCATCAGATGATGTTTTCGCATTTAAAGTTACTCCCATTAATCGTCCGTGCACCAAACGCAATATTTTATCATCAGTCGCACGACTTTTCGATGTTTTAGGTTTAGTCGCGCCTATAATATTATATGCAAAGCTTTTAATTAAACAACTTTGGATTTTAAAACTCGATTGGGACGAAACGCCCGCAAAAAATTGTTTGCACGTGGAATCAATTCCAATCTGAATTACCACTCATTTCTAACATTAAATTTATTCGTCATATAGGTGTTATTGATAATTGCAAATTAAACATTCTCGGATTTGCTGATGCATCCGAACGCGCATATGGTGCTTGTGTATACGCGTATATTGAACTGCCAGATGGTACTTCAAATATTACACTTTTATGTGCCAAGTCAAAGGTAGCACCATTAAAGGTAATTGCTTTGGCACGATTGGAATTATGTGCCGCTGTAATTCTTTCTAAATTAATCAAAATTATTTATCAAGTTTATTCGCCAAGATACCCCATAGAATCGGTATTCGCATTTTCGGATTCTACGGTCGCATTAAATTGGATACACTCGTCGCCACACAAATGGCATACGTTTGTTGCGAATCGAGTATCGCAAATTCATGAAAACATGGAACCAACGCATTTTTATCACATTAAGGGCACAGACAATCCCAGTGACTGCCTGTCTCGGGGACTGAGTCCTGCTCAACTCGCAACGCACCCCCTTTGGTTAAATGGTCCACCATGGATTTGTAAACCAAAGGGACAATGGCCAATTAAGCCATTTCTTGCTGCGGATTCATCGGACATTCCAGAATTAAAACCTAGCACACTGGTTACCATTGAAGATTCTATGGAACCTTATTTATATTCGCTCGCTCGCAAGTTTTCGTCATGGATGAAATTACTTCGTGTAATTTGTTATATTTATAAGTTCGCTAACATTCTTCCACGCGGTGTCATATCCAGTTCCGATTTGGATTTCGCCGAACGTATAATTATTCGCGCTGTGCAGGGGTTTCATTTTAAAAATAATATTAACAAGTTAAATAATAAGAAACTTTGTACCGCATCAATAATTAAATTAAATCCATTTTTATCAGACAATCTTTTAAGAGTTGGTGGTCGTCTGACTCATTCTGATGAAGATTTCGATTATAAACACCCTGTATTACTTCCGGGCAGATATCATATAGTTCAATTAATTGTAACACACTTTCATCGTAAAAACCTGCATACAGGCCCAGAATTGTTAATGTCAATACTACGTACTAAACATTGGATTCTCGCAGCTCGACGTATGATTCGCACGATCGTAGCTAATTGTAATATTTGTTTCCGCAATAAACCGCGTCCTACATTCCCACCGATGGGTGATCTGCCTACACTAAGGGTGAAGGAAGTTCCTAAAGCCTTTGTCCATTGTGGCTGTGATTTCGCAGGTCCGTTTTTTGTAACCCCTTATCGCGGTCGTGGTATAACCACACGCAAAGCATACGTTTGCTTATTCACGTGCTTAACCACTCGGGCTGTTCATATTGAGCTCGCAAGTGAATTGAGTACAGTTTGTTTTCTTGCCGCGTTAAAACGTTTTCTCGCTCGCCGCGGTCCTATTCAATGCATGTATACGGATCATGGTACTAATTTTATAGGGGCACGATCCTACCTACGTGAACTTTATTTGTTTTTATCGCAAGAATGTAGATCTGTTTGGGATAAGGAATTAGCTAACAATGGAATTAAATGGACCCTTATCCCTCCTAACGCACCGCATTTTGGAGGATGCTGGGAAAGTAATATAAAATGTATCAAAAGCCATCTAAGTAAAGTCATTGGGCTACAAATTTTAACCTTTGAAGAACTTACGACTGCTCTTACACAAATAGAATCGCTATTAAACTCTCGCCCATTGACTGTCTTAAGTTCAGATCCGTCGGACCTGGAAGCATTGACACCTGCTCATTTTCTTAATACTATACCGCTAAAACACTTCCCAGCACATGACATCAGTGACGCTATTCCTCATCTTTTGAAACGACACGAGCTTTTAGACCAACTCGTTCAATCGTTTTGGAAGAGGTGGCATCGGGAATATTTGCATACGTTGCAATTGAGACGCAAATGGAACACGCCGGCCTTTCCTATCCAGGAAGGCACGATAGTAGTTGTTATGCAGGAGAATTTAACTCCATTACATTGGCCTCTTGGTCTTATAACACGAGTTTATAAGGGTAAGGACGGCATTATTCGCGTTGCCTCAGTCAAAACAAAGGCTGGTATTTTTCAAAGGCCAGTGGTAAAATTATGTCCATTGCCTTTGCAATAATATGTATTCTATAAGATAGGTAGTACGCATTTATAATAGGTTAATAAGTTAAGTTAAAATCCTTTGCATTTTTCTTATTTAGTAAATTCCGCATTTGATATTTTTTGTATTTTTTCTTTCTTGTTTTTTGTATTTGTCGCATTCGCAATAAGGTTCAATAGTGTAGTTCCTTTATTTCTTTTTTTTTGTTAATTTTACTTTGACATTATGTCAAGGCGGGGGGCATGGTTACGCCAAACGCGATGCGTACGTGGTTTGTTAATGTGTATTGACACCCCTCCCGGCTAATTCAATAATCAGTGATGTCATAGCTTTCGCCGCACGCGCACGTCGCACGCATATCGCACGCATGTCTTAATAATTGTAATCAACCTGAGTGAATTCCTGAGATTCCCGTAACCGTGTGGGCCCACTGAAGAACAAGCACATTGAAGTAAGGGTAAGTCATTCATATTTGACCAGCCAGTTTCCTATACAACAGTATAGTCCATCGAAGAAGGCTATATCATAGCCACCGCCGCACCATACTGCGTTTAATGATATGCGTGTTATTAACGTAAATTCACTTACCACAACTTCTAATCAGAATTACCTTATGGTCGAATTTGTTTGATTGGTACCGCTTCTGAACTTTTAAAATCACTAGTATCCTGATGACTTAGGCGTGATGCCGGTTGGTCAGGGAGAGAAACGCCTCAATGCCTACAATATAAACAATTACCTATCTCTTATTTGTTTTTATAATAATATAAACACTTTCGCTCCAAAACTCCCGCTGCCTACGTTCAATCATCCGTCATCCACTTGTCAATGTCACATAGATTACTTTGGCTCTGGCCTCTGACGTTTCGTTTCAGGTTACATGATTATTGACTTTACCATTTTTAATTAATGGTACGTCACACGATAGTTAACACAACATAGATTCACTATGTGCTTGAGCCTCCTCAAGGTGTCTCTCGAGGTGAGTGATACGCTGTAAATTTGACTCATATGTGTCCCTGCAGTGATCATATTCATTAACAATTTTCTGAAGTCTATCCCTGTCAACGCGTAGATCCTCACAGAATACATTAATGTTTTCAAGTTCCCCTTCAGGGCCACATATTTGTCAAATAGAGATTCATCTCTATTTCACTATCATCCCGTTCCTGTAACAATACTTTATTCAAGTCTTGGGTTTTCTTTAATTCAACGACGGCCACCTTAAGTTTAGCATCAAGATCGCAGGCTCTTCGGGACATCATTATTAAATACGCTGAGTAATAAATTTAAATATAAAGGAATTTAATGGAATTTAGAACTTGTGCTATTTCCTTACAATATAATTTATTTATAAATATATGTCGGAGTAGGAAAGCAGGAATACTTTTTAAAAAGCCGCAGAACCGTTGACCTATAATAGGATCATCGGTTCTACTAGTGGTAGTAGTTTGACATTACATTAAAATAATAAAAGAACAAGCGAAATTAGATTAGTTTATTATTATAATAATAATCTCTAAATATGATTATAGTCTATCTTTCATTTTATTTTATAACACAATACTTTTCTAATGTGATTATAATTACAAATTGATTCTACTAAAGTAACAAGAGTTTTCAACTTACTTCCACGCCGCTCGAGCACCGAACACAGAATGAATCTTATTCACAAGACCAGCCATGTGGTCAAATCGTGTTCCCTCCAACTTGAATGCGCGCTCAAGTCGGAAGGTGTCGATCGCCACAGTGCCGGAAGTAAAATACCATTTTTGCCTAAGGCTTATAATTAAACAATAATAACAAAGCGGTATAATTACTTAAATTATCGTCTAGTTATTCTAATAATATATATATAGCAATTCAATAAAGCCACAACTTGTAGTATTAATAAATTTGACTTACACTATTAACCGAATCATCCGGATGTTTTTCATATTGATTTTAGTTAACAACTTAAATGCAAAATAATTGAACGTTACATTATTGTTAAAAATAACTTTTTGGTATTTAAATTTAAATCAAGATGATTGCATTATTTTCTTTTTAAAATGGTTACAAGATTTTATCAAAGTTTTAATTATTGTGAAGGAAATCCGCACGCAAATGGCGGACGTTACGCAACATCCGACATTCGCTCGACATAGATAAATTTATTTACAATTCACATAACAATTGCTTAATTCATAATAAATTTTAATATTTAATTTAGTTTTTACTATATTTAGTAATTTTAAATAACAAACATAAGTTATTAAAAAGGACTGATAATGACGCCATCTAGCGGCATTAATTGAAGCGATTATGCGTTGATATTAAGCCGCATGGTAGCTCCATCTATCGTCCTTATATTAAAGACTAGAGGTGTGCGTGTGTGCGCGGGCCTCAAGAGGCCCGCGAGGCGTTGTCGTTGATTTTTTTTGTGAAGACGGTTTTCTTTTCGAATAAACTTGGTTGGCAAGTAGAGTTAGTTGTCTGTTTTGATACGATTAGGTGACTTCCTATTGTAACAGTGAATTTTTGTTTCACGTGTACCATCCTGTGGCGAAACTTTGTATTGTAATAGTCACAATACAAAACCTAACCTAACCTACCTTTTTGTTTACTATATTATCCTGAGGCCACAATTTCTACTGTAAGAGTCGCAATACAAAACCTAACCTAACCTACCTTTCTATATACCATTTCGACCTGTGGCTTTAATTTTTATTGCAATGGGCACAATACAAAACCTCACATTACCTACCTTTCTGTATACTATATTAATTTGGGTTCACAGTTTCTAATGTAGAGATCATAATACAAAACCTAACCTAACCTACCTTTCTATATACCATTTCTACTTTTTATTTTTTTTTATTTTGGCTTAGCTACCCGGGTGACAAAAACATTTCGTCCATACATTGTCAACTCCTTCTAATAGTTTACTATGAAAACCGTTGTAACAACTTACATCGGTTTTCATAGTAAAGTTTTCCAAATAATTTTGGTAAAAGCCTTAGGGTTATTATTGGCAATTGGCTGACAATACTGAGATTCAATGCCATCCCATAAAAGCGGACTCGCTGCATGGTTACCATGTACCAAAATAAAAAAATCTTCCAAATTTTGTTCAAAGTTAACCTTGGCGGCCATCTTGGTTTTTCCATTTTGATACTTCTGACATATATATTACATGACGACAGATATATTTCGTCCATATATTGTACAGAGACACGGTCCTTTTAGTGGGTCCTTAGTAAATATTACTTTCTACGAAAATCTATGCATGGTGTTGCCACCTAATTTAACAAAAAATTGCATAAAACTATTTAGATGAGATTTATTATAGATACCCGTCACTTTTATGTTTAAAAATGTCGAATAAAAATTTCCCACATTTTGGGTTTGCAAAATTACCCAAAAATCGGGAAAAATTTGTAGCCTAGATAATATTTCGAACCGAAATCTACCATGGCTCAATAAAGGTCGACTCGCTGCAGGGAAGCCAGGTACCCCAAAATGTATTCCTAAATTTATCATCAGAGATAAAATACTCGAACTCGGCCGCCATCTTGGATTTTTCCTTTTTGAATACTTTTAACTTATCCACTTTGGCGATTGAAACATTTTGTCCATACATTGTACAGAGCTAAGGTGACTCCTTCTAGTAGTTCCTTAGTACTGTTTACTATGAAAATTAGTTAATACTTCGCACCGAGAGTTTCCATTCCTCAATACAAGTCAATTCGTTGCAGGGATGATGCCACAAAAATGAATTTTAAAAAGTTCTTAAAATTGTCATCATAGATAAAGTATCCTAATTCGGCCGCCATCTTGGATTTTTTCTTTTTAAATACTTTTAACATATACACTGGTGATAGAAACATTTCATCCATATATTGTACAGAGCCCAGGTTACATACACCTAGGAGTTCCTTAGTACGATTTACTATGAAAATCGATATATGGTGTTGCCAGGAGATTTTGACAAAAATCACCTAGGGCCCTTTGAGGGATAATTTGGGACCAATGCTCATCACTCATCACTGTTTTGTTCAAATTGCCGAAAAAAAAATTCCACGTTTTTTACTTTTCTTCGAAATTACCCCAAAATCGGGAAAATTTTTTGGACCAGGTAATATTTCCCACCGAGAATATCCATTGCTCTATAGAAGTCAACTCGCTGCAAGGTTTAGTGGTACCCCAAAATTGAATTTTTAAAAGTCCCTAAAAATGTCAACATGAATTAAGTACCCTAACTCGGCCGCCATCTTAGAATTTTACTTTTTAATACTTTTAACATATTCACCCTAGTGACAGAAACATTTCGTTCATACATTGTACAGAGCCTCGGTGACTCCAAGTACTATTCTCTAAGAAAACTGATGTAAGGTGTTGCCAGATAATTCTGACAAAAACCACCTAAAATCAATAGGGGGATTGTTTTTGACAGATTTTCATTATTCTTTTGTTTGAAATGTCCGAAAATTATTGTCCCACTTTTTAGGACTTATCTCAAAAATTACCCTAAAATCGGGGAAAATTTTTATACCAGGTAATACTTTGTGTTGAGACACATCATCTCTCCATAGAAGTCGACTGGCTGTGGGGTTGGCAAGTATCCTAAAACTACATTTAAAAATATCCCAAATTTTCTCCGAAAAGCAAAACTCCCCTATCTCTGCCGCCATTTTGGATTTTTACTTCTTAATACTTTTGACGTATTCACCTTAGTAATAGATATATTTCGTCCATACATTATGTAGAGCCTCGGTGATTTCTTCTTGTACTATTCCCTAAGAAAACTGATCTGAGGTGTTGCCAGATAATTTTGACAAAAACCACCAAAAATCCTTAAGGGGATGACTTTTGACAGATTTTCATCATTCTTTTGTTTGAAATGTCGAAAAAAAAATTTCCCACTTTTTAGGACCTGTCTCAAAAAATACCCCAAAATCGGGGAAAATTTTCATACCAGGTAATACTTTGTGTCAAGAGACATCATCTCTCCATAGAAGTCAACTCGCTGCGGGGTTGCCATGTGTCCTAAAACAACATTTTAAAATATCCCAAATTTTCTCCGAAAAGCAAAACTCCCCTATCTGTGCTGCCATCTTGGATTTCTAAAATTTCATAATTTTCCCTAGAGGCCGGGTCCTTTGGCTATCCGACGCCGCACAGTGTGTTGAGCTAGCACACTCGTAGGTACCCTATCAATTTCAGTTTTTGAAGCTACATCTCAATTTCAAAATTTGTACCATGTTGTATGGGTGTTGCCAGCAAATTCTGAAGAAATCCACCTAAAACCCTTCAGGGGACGATTTGTAGTAGACCAAAACGAGTTCTTCATTTAAAATGTCAAAAAAAAAATTTCCCACTTTATGGGACTTTTTTCCAAAATTAACCCAAAATCGGGGAAAAATTTTAGACCTGGCAAATCTTCTTACTCAGACTTACCCATGTCAGTAGGTGGCGTTTAGCTGCAGGGTTGCCATGTGCAGCAAAAACTCGATTGAAAATATCCCAAATTTTTTCCAAAAACTAAATCTCCCATAGCTTGGTCGCCATCTTGGATTTTTGAAATTTCATAATTTTCCCTAGAGGCCGGGTCTTTCAGCCTCCCAATGCCCTATAATAGGGATCGGTAGCTCCCCCGCAAGTACCCTAGGAATTTCAGTTTTTGGAGAGACACCCCAATTTCTATTTTGGTCAAACCATGTATGGGTGTTGCCAGCAAATTCCAACAAAACCCACCTAAAACCCTTTAGGGGATGTTTCTCGATAGGCCTTGATGCCTCTTTTGTCAAAAATGGCGAAAAAAATTTTTTCCCACTTTTTGGGACATTTCTCCCAAATTACCCTAAATTCGGAAATTCTTTTTATCGCTGGCAATACTTCTTACCGAGACCCATCATCGCCCCATAGAAGCCGACTCGCTGCGGGGTTGCCCTGTACCTAAAAAATGATTTTGAAAATAATCCGGATTTTTAGGACCAAATTCACACGCCCCCAACTCGTCGGCCATCTTGGATTTTCGAAATTTCATAATTTTCCCTAGAGGTCGGGTCCTTCGAGTTTCCTATGCCCTACAACCGGTGTCGCCAGCACCCCCGCAACTACCCTGGGAATTTCGGTTTTTGAAACCCTAGAAAATTTTCAACCAGTTTTTGGCAATTTTTTCGCCGCCATCTTGGATTTTAATTTTTTGTTTTTACGCCATATTCTGGGTCCCGCCGAGACGTGCCAAATCACTCTTTGAACGGAATCGATCCGAGCGAAACTGTAAAAGTTAGCCGCCATCTTTGTCCGCCATCTTGGATTTTCCCAAATTTCGGAATTTTCTCGTGGTCACCCTAGCCAAAGGAACATTTCCCCCATACATCGTCTCGACCCCCGGACGCTCCTTCTGGGAGAACAACTATGTCAATCAGTGAGTGAGTCACCGTAATGCAGCTTTATATATTATAGATGTAATGAATGTGATTCAGTTTCTATTAATGTTGATAATCAATATGGTAAATCAACAGCAGATGCGTCATTCATCTCCTTATTTTTAATTTGTGGGTTATAATGTAGCTGCGGCGACACGGCCATTCTGATGTACAATGCGTGCTCTGCATTGCTCCATGTTACCTGGAAATAAAACAATTTTTCTGAGGCTTGGCACATTCAGGGTACCATTCAATCATTTAATATAGAGAGCATACAGCCAAATTAGTAAGTAGAAGTAATAATAGTAATAATAGTAAGGTCAAAATTTATGACTGCTCATTCCACATGACAACAGTCGCAACTATAGTCAGAATATTCTTAATTAGTTAGTTATCATATCACGGCTCACTCCACGTGAAAGCAGTTATAAATGATAAGTTAGTTATGTAATTAGGTTTATATTAGTACTGTTCACTCCACGTGACCACAGTAGTCTTTTTTTTTTTTTTTTTTATTATTATTATTTTGTTTTTGGTTTGTTTTTTTTTTTTTTTTATAATATATTTTTTTTTATTTTTGGGAAGGATGTGACGGTGAAAGGTCGATGCTGTTTTCACAGAGGTCCTAAGGGATTGGGTAGGTCGATGCTGTGCTCTAGGCGGTCCTGAACGCCGCGGTACACAGAGGCATTTTATTCTTTTCGGATAGGATTTCTTACTATTGGACGGCTCCACACGCCAATAGTAATTAATAATATTTGGCCAACTGTGTTGCCAATCATAATATTTGGCTATTGTACGGCTCCACACGTCAATAGCATCTTTTGTATTAATAATTATATTGTTTTTTTTTTATTTATTTATTTTTTTTTTTTTTTTTTTTTTTTTATTTAGATTATATTAGGTTAATAGTTTTGCAACAAAAAAAAGAAATTACCAGATTTGAACAACGAGCTATTCGTCGTTTTCCAACATGCCAGTAGACGATTGTTACTCGCTACAATGTTGAAGACTGAGTGGTGCAGAGTGGTCAGGTAGCGCAGGGCTCCCGACAGGCGACACGGCCGCCTGGGCGCCGGCTGCTGGCTGCGGCGCTCGCCTCAGCTGATCGTGAGCGACCTTGCGTGGTCGACCGTAATGACCTACTACCTTTTTCACGAGGTAGCGATCATTTTCTAAAACTCTGTATACTTCATAAGGGACACTAAATTTGAGGTCAAGGGATGTTTGGTTTCTAGGATTATTTTTTATTAGTACAAAGTCGCCGCGCTGGAATTTGTGAATTTGTGCGCGACCTCTATCGAATCTTTGCTTGTCTTTTACAGCCAAGTCAGTCATTCTTTGTTTAATATGTTGTTCTAATGCTACTACATCGATTGAATTGTTATCAAAATTAACTAGATTGAGAAGTTCAGGAGGTACGCAGTTTTGGCGTCTAGTCAGGAGTGTGAGTGGGGCTACTCCGGTTGTACGATGGACTGTGCAATTTAAAGCAAGTTGCAGACTTTCTAACGCCGTGTGCCACTCTGGACTTTCATAGTTTTTTATAATTACGAGTCCGTTTTTTAATGTTGCCATTACGCGCTCGACTTGTCCATTGGCTCTGCTAGCGCCTGGAGATATTGTATGTAACTCAATGCCAAACCTGTCACAGTAGTTTTTGTATTCGCCGAGAAATTCACGCCCTCCATCAACTATGATTTGTCGTGGTGCTCCAAATAGATGAATGACACGTTTGAGCGCTGCGAGGGAGCTATGTTGACTTTTATCATTAGTATAATGAAACATAACATATTTAGTAAAGGCGTCTACTGTTACTACTACGTATTCTTGGTTAGCAGAAGTTCCGAGTTTACCAGTAATATCCATGTGCATTACTTCAAATGGGCTTGTTGGCTTAGGGATCGGATGTAGTTGTATTTGTGATGCTCCGGAGGTTTGTTTAGAGGTTCTACAAACAACACAGTTATCGACGAAGTCTCTAATAAAACTATTCATTTTATCGAAGTGATAACTCTCTCTTATTTTGTGTAAAGTCTTGTCCCACCCTGGATGTTTTAGGGCTGTGTGGTAAGTATTTGTAAGGCTCCATTGAAACGCCTTGGGAACTATTGTAAGGGTTTGATCACCTGCCACTGGGTCCGTTCTCTTAGACTTGAGTAGGCCATCTTCAAGGAAGTATCCAGTGACTTCATTGCCAGCATGGATGGAATCGATAATGGGCCTTAACTGCGCGTCGCGACGTTGTTCTATTTTTAGCCAGTCTAGATTACTTGACATGAGGTTGACAGTCAGAGGATCAGGATTCCTGCTCAAAAAATCTGCATGCTGCATCCGCTCGCCCTTCCTGTATTCTATATCAAAGTCAAAATTTTGAAGGTAAGCCCACCATCTATGTATTCTAGGTAATAAGTCTTGCTTGTGTTTAGAGGCTTTCAAAGCATTGCAGTCGGTAATTACTTTGAACTTACGTCCATACAAGAAGTGGCGAAAGTGTTTTATAGCTCTGACGACTGCTAGTGTCTCGAGCTCATACGAGTGATATCTACTCTCTATTTCTGTTGTACGCATGCTAAAATATGCAATGACATGTTGTCGTTCATTTATTAACTGAATGAGTATCGCACCAAAGCCTAGACTGCTAGCGTCAGTAAATAGCTCTATAGACTTGCCTTCTTGGAATATAGTGAGGACAGGAGTAGAAGTGAGATGATGAATGATTTTTTGACGTGCCTCTTCATGTCTATGACTCCATTCCCACTTAGTCCCTTTTTTAGTCAGGTCGTACAGTGGTGACATAGTTCGCGCAAAATCAGGTATAAAACGACGAAAATATCCAGCCAAGCCATTAAATTGTCGTATCTGTTTTACAGTAGATGGTACAGGGGCCTTTATTAGAGCCTCTACTTTTTTTTGACTCGGGCGAACCTGACCATTTTCTATTACGTTTCCAAGATACTCTATTGACCGTTTAAAGAATAGGCATTTATCAATATTTATAGAAAATCCCGATTCACGTAACGCTATAAAGATTCTCTCCAAGTAAGAGATGCCCGATGTGAAATCACGACATTTGGAGATGACGTCATCGATATAAACCTGGGCCACGCTATCGTTATGTAAGGTATTAGCACTACCAGGGTTTAGGAGCTGTCCTAGGGCTCGGTTTATACATCGTTGATACACGGAAGGTGCATTACAAAGACCAAAGGGCATCGTTAAATATTCATAAAGTCCGTCTGGTGTTACAAATGCGGTCTTTTCGATTGAGTCTGGCGAGATAGGTATCTGGTGGAAACCAGATGCCATATCAAGTGTGGTGTAATACTGTCCACCTGCCAGTTGATCAATCTGGTCAGCAATAAGTGGAAGAGGGAAATGGTCGCGTATTGTATTAGCGTTTAGCTCCCGATAGTCAACACACATACGGTCGTCTCCATTTTTCTTTCTTACTAGAATTATTGGGCTGGAATAAGGTGATCTGCTCTCACGCACTATATTGGCTTTGATGAGTTCCTCCACAATGTCTTTGACCTTTGTGCGTTCGACTGGACTGAGTCTGTAAGGCCTTCGCTCAACATATTTATCTTTATTTTTCAAACGGATTTCTAATTCGCCGGTTTTAACGCGCGTTTTTGAATACTCACGTGTGAAAAGTTCAGAATATTTGTACAATAAAGTAAGGAGTTGGTTGATTTGATGTTCGTCAGTCAAGTCGTGGTCAATTTTCTCAAATAAGGGGCTCTTTGACTGTATGTATTGAATACAAGGATTATAACAAAGTCTTGCTCTTTCTCTAGTTACGATTACACTAAGACCAGAACTATGTAGTATGTCTGCTCCAATTAAAACATCTGTTGTCATGTCGTGGTCAGGTAGAATATAAAACAATATCTCTACGTTAACGTCGTCGATTATGCACACTGCTTTCAGCGTGGACGTGGAAATAATGGGAAATGGACCTATGCCTCGTAGGTATGTGATTATTTGACATCTACGCCCGGGTAACTTATTCGCAACGGATTCTCGCATGACCGAGCATTCCGCACCGCTATCAAATACCGTGTTAATAAGTTTTCCACAGACACTCATACGCATTACATTTAAAGTATTTCCTTTATTTGCGAGTGAGTTTACATTAGAAGAAATCTCCTTTTCTCTCCGAAAGCAAGTATCAAACACGTGACCTGGTTTACCGCAAAACGAGCAGTGTTTAATATTGTGAGGTCTACCACTTTGAGGATTGGCTGCGTTTTTGTCATTGATTAAATTTAAGTCAGCAGATTTCTTATTACGACAATTATTCAACGTGTGACCAGTTCTTTTACAAAAATTACAATATTGCGCAGTATGCCTATAGTCAATTGTATATCGCGCACGTTTTTGGAGAGGTTGATCGACCCTAAGTTGACTTGAACGTTTACTACGGATAGATGAAGCAACCGAAATTAATTCTGGCACTGAGGTAGCTCTTGCGTTCATTAACTCTATTCTAAGACGTTCGTCACCGATAGTACCAAGAACAGCTTCAACAGCATCACTGTTATCTAACTTATCCTTAGTTACGCGTCTCCATAAAATCCACGATTGAGTTAAGAATTCGGCAATATCTTTAGAAGAATCATAGGTATGCTCTCTGAATTTAAGTACGTCTCTCGAATAGCGAGATTCAGGTTCAAAAGTAGTAATAATTATTTGCCGCAGCTCGTCCCAGGTACTGGTGGTCACAAGCCAGTTATCAGCCCATACTTTAGCACGACCCCTCAATAAGCTTGTCACTTTCATTCGTAAATCGTAATCAGTTAGCTGATAGGTGTTTTTAGCCGTTGAAATGTGGTTACACCATTCACGGACCCCAACGTTTCCATCGGGATCACAGGAAGGTAGAAAAACGTCAGTAATTTTAACTCTGTCAGATTGCTGTTGATTTAGTAGCCTATCACTCATATTTTGCATAACATTCATCATTTGTAAGAAAAAATTAGGTGGTACATCACCGGGCTGCTGTTGGAGTACCGTAGCTGTAGGTGCGCCTTGTTGAGACGGGCCTGCACAGGTTTCTATCGGTGCTGAAGGTGGCGACCTGGAAACACCGGTCACGTCCGCTTGTATCGTTGCACTCGCTGCAGAAGTATTTCGCTCGGTGTCACTCATAACGTAGCCGTAGGGTTTGGTTTAACGTCAGGATCTGAAAAAATGTTATGACCGGGGCAGAAAGGGGATCGCTGGAGCGATCCCACTTCTGATGTCGGAGTAGGAAAGCAGGAATACTTTTTAAAAAGCCGCAGAACCGTTGACCTATAATAGGATCATCGGTTCTACTAGTGGTAGTAGTTTGACATTACATTAAAATAATAAAAGAACAAGCGAAATTAGATTAGTTTATTATTATAATAATAATCTCTAAATATGATTATAGTCTATCTTTCATTTTATTTTATAACACAATACTTTTCTAATGTGATTATAATTACAAATTGATTCTACTAAAGTAACAAGAGTTTTCAACTCACTTCCACGCCGCTCGAGCACCGAACACTGAATGAATCTTATTCACAAGACCAGCCATGTGGTCAAATCGTGTTCCCTCCAACTTGAACGCGCGCTCAAGTCGGAAGGTGTCGATCGCCACAGTGCCGGAAGTAAAATACTATTTTTGCCTAAGGCTTATAATTAAACAATAATAAAGCGGCATAATTACTTAAATTAC
This sequence comes from Achroia grisella, assembly GCF_030625045.1. Classification (NCBI taxonomy): domain Eukaryota; kingdom Metazoa; phylum Arthropoda; class Insecta; order Lepidoptera; family Pyralidae; genus Achroia; species Achroia grisella. Next base: position 114,700 of record NW_026712858.1, read on the forward strand.
CGTCTAGTTATTCTAATAATATTAGCAATTAAATAAAGCCATAAACTTGTAATATTAATAAATTTGACTTACACTATTAACCGAATCATCCGGATGTTTTTCATGTTGATTTTAGTTAACAACTTAAATGCAAAATAATTGAACGTTACATTATTGTTAAAAATAACTTTTTGGTATTTAAATTTAAATCAAGATGATTGCATTATTTTCTTTTTAAAATGGTTACAAGATTTTATCAAAGTTTTAATTATTGTGAAGGAAATCCGCACGCAAATGGCGGACGTTACGCAACATCCGACATTCGCTCGACATAGATAAATTTATTTACAATTCACATAACAATTGCTTAATTCATAATAAATTTTAATATTTAATTTAGTTTTTACTATATTTAGTAATTTTAAATAACAAACATAAGTTATTAAAAAGGACTGATAATGACGCCATCTAGCGGCATTAATTGAAGCGATTATGCGTTGATATTAAGCCGCATGGTAGCTCCATCTATCGTCCTTATATTAAAGATGTAATGAATGTGATTCAGTTTCTATTAATGTTGATAATCAATATGGTAAATCAACAGCAGATGCGTCATTCATCTCCTTATTTTTAATTTGTGGGTTATAATGTAGCTGCGGCGACATATATAATACCTATGTAATATGTAAGTAATGTTAGTAAGTATGTTAATTATAAATAACAATATTAAAGATAATTATTTGTAAGAACTTACAGTTAGTACTTACAATAATATTAGGTCAGTGGTAATTTTTTTTCCTCGACGCACAACTTGAATTCACTTTTAAAGTAACCACAATATTAACATGTAACACAAAATAAGTAATAATAAAGGAATGTTATATTAATTTAAATTGAATTACGCGATAACATATAGAAGATTGATGTAAATATAAGTTTATTACGAACTTTTACAGTTGACCGGTAGGAAAATCGATGCTTTTTAAAGCTTAAACTCACTAATTATATCAATTACACTAAAAAAATCGAGTAATAAATTAGATAAAAGTATTTAATTATTACGGCCAGCTGACAAAGACTCGGTAATGTTGCCAGTCGAGAAAAAAAAAAGACAGAAAACCAAAAAACAGAAAAACAAAGCATCATATGATTATGTTGGCAAACGAAATAAAAATATTTTTTTAGTCTATCTTATTTTTGTTTTTAATTTATTTTTATTGTTACTAATACATTTAATTTTAGTCCCATATTGTATAAAACTCCCTATAACAATTTTAAAAAACTCACAAAATCTTACAGATATTCCTCTAGAAAACCAGATTTACATGAAGAAAATCACTAAATCACGAACTTTTTCACAGACACGCTCATCAACATTTGTCACCGGAAGACATGACCACGCCTTCACAACACATACATCTCACATGTTAAATTCCAATCTGAGGGTCATCTAATTACTTTTATAACACTCATACTCTCACATACTTATCCACCAATATCACACAGAGTGATTCAAGTGAACACTTTCAACTTATTATTTTTGAAACTCGACCTATTCATCCAAAACAATATTATTAAAATACTGTCATTAAAAGAAAAAACAAAAGAAGGTATTTGCTGCAGAAACACGATTCTTTCGGGTCTTGATGGTCCATTTTCTATCGATAATAGTAACAGTTATAACTACAAAAAAAAATACCCATAAAAAGTAGATAATATAGTAAGAGACGTGGAAGAAAGTCTTTCTATTGACTGTCATGTACTCGATGGCATTGATTTTTGTAGTAATTATTTATGTAATAACATTAATTTAAGTTACTCACCTTCAATATAAGAAGTCTCCACAAAAACTTTGATGCCTTTCAGGTCACACTGCAACGGCTAAATACAGATTTGGATGTGATAATATTGACAGAATGCTGGTTAAGCGAATATACATTAAGCCTACAACTCTTTTAGAACACACAAATTTATAAACAAAAGTGCGGTGTAGTTGCGTACGTTAAGGACTCAATTGATGCCTGTGTGGAGGAGGCAGACTGCGATGACTGTAAATGTTTAGAAATCAAGGTGAAAGACTTAGTTATATTGGGCATATATCGCTCTCCCTCCTTCACCAGTTTAAATGATTTTATATCTTCGCTAGATCTCATCTTACTGAATGTTAAAGGTAAACATAACATAGTACTCACAGGTGATCTAAATCTTGATATAAATGCCATACCTCTTAGTGATCGATGCTCTGAATATATTTCCCTACTTACAGAATAAAGATACTCGATTCGCAACAAACGTATGCCATTTGTGTGGCGACGAGTGTATCCAATTTAATGCGACCGCAGAATCCGAAAATGCGAATACCGATTCTATGGGGTATCTTGGCGAATAAACTTGATAAATAATTTTGATTAATTTAGAAAGAATTACAGCGGCACACAATTCCAATCGTGCCAAAGCAATTACCTTTAATGGTGCTACCTTTGACTTGGCACATAAAAGTGTAATATTTGAAGTACCATCTGGCAGTTCAATATACGCGTATACACAAGCACCATATGCGCGTTCGGATGCATCAGCAAATCCGAGAATGTTTAATTTGCAATTATCAATAACACCTATATGACGAATAAATTTAATGTTAGAAATGAGTGGTAATTCAGATTGGAATTGATTCCACGTGCGAACAATTTTTTGCGGGGGCGTTTCGTCCCAATCGAGTTTTAAAATCCAAAGTTGTTTAATTAAAAGCTTTGCATATAATATTATAGGCGCGACTAAACCTAAAACATCGAAAAGTCGTGCGACTGATGATAAAATATTGCGTTTGGTGCATGGACGATTAATGGGAGTAACTTTAAATGCGAAAACATCATCTGATGGAAACCAACATAAACCTAAAATTTTAAGCGTTTCATCCTTATCGAATCCCAGATTTTGCGAAAAACGATTACTTTCTGGAATGTGCTCTAAGACCTTTTTACAATTGCTAGTCCATTTTGCCAGTTCAAATCCACCAGTCAAAAATAAAGCGGTGAGCTCTGATGCTGCCTGCGAGGCATCTTTACTATTCTTAACTGAACTAACAACATCATCAACATATATGTCTCTCCTTACAATTTCATGCGCGATTGGAAATTTATTTCCTTCATCGGAAGCTAACTGAGCTACAGTACGTAACGCTAAGTATGGGCTGCAACGTAAGCCAAATGCAACTTTATTAAATTCAAAGACTCGGAGCGGTTTATTAGGACTAAATCTATATACAATACGTTGAAAACAACGATCTTGCGGGCGAACTTTTATTCGTAAATACATTTGTCGCACATCAGCTGAGATGGCGACTGCGAACAATCTCATATTCAAGAGAATAATAAATAAATCCTGTTGTAAGGAAGGACCTGTATGTAGAATATCATTAAGCGAAAATTCAGTACTAGACTTCGCGCTTGCGTCTAGTACCGGCCTTATTTTCGTGGACACTTTGTCCTCACGTAAGACTGCGTGATGCGGTATAAAATAACTAGGGCTGTTATTTTCAATTACGTCTACGGGAGAAATATATTGTTTTTCTATATATTCGTGAATTACCTCATCATAAAGGTAATTCAGTTGCGGTTGCGATGCGAATTTACGTTCCAAATGATAAAATCTGCGTTTAGCGATATCGAAAGAGTTCCCTAAAGACTTAGAACTATACTTAAATGGTAAAGCGACTTCGTAGTGACCTGATTTGTTACGAGTGGTCGTTGTGGTATAAAAATCTTCACAGTATTTATCGTCTATACTTATTATTGGTTTGCGATCTACTTCTTCAATCTCCCAAAATTTGCGAATTAATACTGAAACCTCGCAAGAAGTGGTGGAACAGAACGAGAATGAAGAAGACATAGAAGTTAAGGTGGGAGCCTCACCTAAAATAAGATAACCGAGAACAGTCTCCAACGCGTTTGGAGTACCAGGTGAATTTATAATTTTACCTCCAGACAAAAGGGTCGCGAATAGGTTGACACCAATCAAAAGGTCAATTTCTGATGGTGTTCCCCACGTATCATCTGCGAGCGGAATATTAGTTAAGTAACTGAGCGCGCCAACATCAATTTGACATGTTGGTAAGTTACCTGTTATTTTATTCAAAACTAAAGCGCGAATATTATAATATTGCTCATGATTAAATCTCGATCGGAAAGAGAGATCAACTGCACCCTTAACTGGTTCAGTGGCGCCACCTATACCCTTAACGGTGGTATGTGCGTCCGGCTGCAGGGTTAAACCCAATTTTAAACAACACTTAGACGTAATATAATGCTTTTGTGACCCGGGGTCCAATAAGCAGCGAATGACAACATCACTCCCATTATGAGCAGTAGCAAATACCTTGGCAGTAGCAAGTACTTCAGTCACATACGGCTGCTCATGAATGGACGATGAAAGCGTGCATAACGACTCCTTGTCTCCACCAGTGGTGGTTCCAATAGGAACGGGAGTTGGTTCTAATCGTGTCTGTTGTGTGGGTTGTGTGTGCGCAAGCGGAGGCAATTGCGACGAAGAAGATGGTGGTAATTGACGACCGTGCGTAGAAGATGTCTGTGCGTTTTTCGTACCCTGAGATACTTGCGTAGGTGCGGAATTATTATATTAAAACAAAGCAACGTATGATGTCTCGGATTGTTACAATTTCGACAGGCGGAAGTTGATTGACAACTGAAAGAGTTATGTTGACTACTTAGACATCTAGTACACATACGGTTAGTTTTAATATAATTAAATCGATCATTAATTGTGAAAGTTGAAAATTGTTTACATTTATATAATTGAGAATGTGAATCACCTTTACATAAGGAACAATAAATGCGTTGCGTAGGATTAGTACCTAAAAATGTACGTGGCGATCGAGCGATCGATCGTTGATGCGACTGTGCACGACCACTGGCGGACGCGGCGGCGGGACCGTCCAACTTGGTGGCGGCAGCGGCGCCGGCGGTGCGGTTACACGTGCGTTGTAATGTTTTTACGTGTTAACGTATAAATTTTATAAAATTTTCAAACTGCGGTATGTCATCTTCTCCTCTAATTGATGACTCATACGACTGCGCGGTAGCCTGATCTAATGCCTTTAATCCCATATAAATAAATATAAAATCATCCAGCTTTTCAATTTTAAGTTGCTTTAATGCTGCGATAGTCGACGAGAAAGTATCAATAAATTTTTCTAAGTTTATTGCCGAAGGACCGTTAATTGATTTTAAAGAAAATAATTTATCTAAATATGACGTTGCAAGAGAGCGTTTATCTTGATACTTGTCGATTAAAGCTTGCCACAATATAGGATAATTTTCGGCTGCTGGTACTAAGCCAGCACACAGATTTCTAGCCTTTCCTGATAGGTGACTCATAAGATAATGAAAACGTTCTGAGTCCGAAAAGGATTCATTGTCATGAATAACCTGTTTGAATGTTTCGTAAAAGAAAGGAAATTCTAAAATATCACCTGAGAAGACTGGTAACACAATTTGGGGGATCCTTACTGATCCCTGTTTGTTGTCTGGTAAAGCAGACTGACAAGCGGGAGCTGGAGTTCGCGAAGATTGAGATTGTAACGAGACCGCCATCGTCTTTATAGAATAAAATATTTCGTCAAAAGCGGTGAGAGATTGATAATTAACTACATAATCAGGGTTTAGTTCCAAATTAAGGAGAATAATTTCATCGACAATTTTAACATACTCGGTGCGCATTTGATCGATCAGGCTAACTTTTGCAATAAAAACATTACGATGTTTCTCCATTTTAGTTTTCGAAGATAATTCATAAATAGACTGAAGTTGCGAAAAATATTGAGCACGTTTTGCTTCATACATTTTTAATTTTGCGTTTGTGTTAGCCATTATTATTATTTATATATATACTTCTTAAAAAATAACAAAGGAAAACCAATAAATGCGATATATAAAACTATGTGCGGTAATAACGTACAACTATACCTGTACTACCGTAAAAGGGCGAGCGATAAACAATAATAAAGTATAATAGGTATTTAATGTACTAAATACCTACAAGACAGACAGATGTACTTGTAGCGAAAACAAAGTACATAAATGCGAGAAATGATGCGCGATATAAACGAGCATACATAAAAAATATATGCTTACTATGCTATGAAACTACTAAATAAATAATGCGAAAAATAGGTACAACTATTATCTATATATACCTATATGCGAGAAAAATAAAATAATGCATAAAAGCAATATTTTAAATATGCGGTGCGAGAAGTAAATCACATGAACGTTTTAAACACTAAAGCGCGTGACAAATATTTTTTTTTTTTTTTTCTTCGGCGGTAGTTGCAAAAGTCAGTAGTGCACTTTTATGTTATTAATATATTTAATTTATAAATAATAGTTATAGTTCTAATTTAACGTTCTACTTACTGTGTTTTGTGTAAATTGTGTCGTTAGTTGTTTGCATTGCATTACATGCACATATAAGGATAGTATTTGTATAAACTGCCGGCTGCTGTTACTTTCACTATCACACATATACACACAATTACAATAAAAATGGCCAACATCGCTGAGATTGCCTCTACCCAGAAATCCCTGGAGTCTACCTTAATGAAAGTGATGACTGATTTTGAAAACAGACTAAAGGTGGTAACTCCTCATACCACCGATGTTATACAGCTGTCTACAGAATTTCACGAATTTAAGGATTCTATGAGGCTCGTTCTTAACGTCCTACATCAACAAATTACTTCACTGACACAATCCATAGATGCTGTTGAGACGAGGCACAGAAATAAATTTCTACTTCTGAGTGGTGTTGCTGAGGGTGAAGGTGATCTAGCGTCAGTTGTTACTTCTACTTTAAGAGACAAACTGGGTATGTCTGATTTGAAATGCACAGACATTATTGGGTGTCATCGAATTGGAATTGTGACTGAGGGACGCTGCAGGCCCATTGTGTTTCGGCCCACTGACTCAGTACTTCGTTCTTCAATTTGGTCAAGAAAGACAAAACTAAAAGGAACACAACTTGTTGTATCTGAATTTTTGACTCGACGAAGGCAGACACTGTTTCTTGAAGCTCGCAGGCGGCTGGGCATGAGAATGGTTTGGACTCTGGATGGTCAGATCTTCGGCAAAGATTCTTCTGGTGCGCGTCGACGAATTACAACTATGGAGGATCTGGAAGCGGTGACCTCTAAACTGGACCCCTCTTCATCTTGTAGTAATCAGGATGTTGTTCCTCAACCTGGACAACCCACAGGGAGGACTCGACGTGGTGCAAGACCCAAGCAGTAACTTGACTAGCCCTTCATATAATTATACATTTTTTATTTTTAATATTATCTAGCATTTATGACCGAATTATTGGGTGCCTAGTTCTGTGTCTGTGTATGCTTGTTTATTGTTTGCATACAAACAGTATCTCAGTGCGTTCATGCATGTTTTGTTTGTTAATATACTCAATTTTAATAACAATTATTACGATTATAATTTTATATTTCATATTCCGCAGGTAGTAATTTTATTGCTTTCTTTTTGGGGTAGTCATTACAACTTAAACATCCATATCATAAATATTGTTTGTATTAATTTTTTTTTTTTTCTGTTGTTATGTTCTAAATATCCTTTCTGAAAGGCAAAGGGAACTATGTCTGTACAGCCATGTGTGTTTTGCTTGTTTGTCAGTCTAACTGTCATCGGTCATAGTGACATTAATCAATTGTGAAATCTGAATTCATAGATAACGTAAATTACAGACTGGCAAAGAAAGTAATCATATACAGCTATCTGATACACTAAGATTAGGCCATTTATGTATATGTATATATATTAGCACTATTTTATTTTGTTACTAGTGTATTTAGTTGTATCTAATATCGGTCATCGTTAATTTTTGAATAATTATATTGATGAACTAACTGTTACCCACGACTTTGGTGCGTGGAATTTAACTTGTATTTTTGTTTTTCTTCTCATTATTGTTAAATTCATTCGTTATATGTAAATTGTGTAACATTTTATTTTAAATATCAGCCGGCAGGATATTGATTAAGTTTAGTTTAAGCATATTCTAAAAAGATTAATTTATATTATTGTTATTATATATATATATTATTACTTATTATTATTATAAACATATATACATATATTATCCATGTCGGATAATGATTCTTTTTACTCTGCCCATGACTCGAGCGACAACTATGAGTCATTTGATTCCTCATTAGACGATACTCCTCTTTCTGTTTGTCTCACTAATGAATTCCAACGTTTTTCTCACTGTCTGAAAATTTGTCACGTAAATGCTCAAAGCATACCGCAGCATCACTCTGAATTTCTTAATGTATTCTCTTCTTCTACTGCAGACGCTATTTTGGTATCCGAAAGCTGGCTGAAGCCGTCTATACCCTCTCCTTATTTTTGTCTACCAGGTTACATCTTGATACGCAATGATCGTGTAGATAGAAGAGGCGGTGGTGTAGCCATCTTTTTGCGTAGTGGACTTTCCTATAAAATATTAGCTACTTCTTCTTCTTCTTTAGACAACGCTGAATACTTATTTATTAAATTGTATGTCAAGGGGTATACAGTTGCACTAGGTGTAGTATATTGTCCCCCTTCTCTCGACTGCTTCGTTGAATTGGAAACAATCTTCGAATCAATCATGTCTGAACATGCTCACCACATAATCATGGGCGATTTTAACACCGACTTAATTCGTGATACGCTCAAGTCTCGTAAATTGCGCCACATCGCCGATTCTGTTGGTCTTGAATTATTGCCACTTGAACCAACCCATACCAATAAAGACTGTCCTGACAGCTGGATCGACCACATTTATGTGTCGTCTCCTCACCTCATTCTCGCTCATGGTCAGTTTTCTGCTCCAGGATTTTCGAGACATGACCTAATCTACTTAATTTACAACATCAAAGATTTTAAATACACACCGGCTGAAATTAAACTAAGAAATTTTTCTAGAATGGATTTAAATAAACTTCTAAATGATGTTTCTTTAGTCGATTGGTCTCGCGTTACCACAGCACCAACTCTGAATGAAAAGGTTACTTCGTTTAATACTTGTGTGCTTAATTTATTTAACCAGTATGCACCTCTGCACCGTATTAAGGTTAAAAGACCACCTGCACCTTGGTTAACTAATGGTATACGCATGGCTATGAAAAAGCGTGATTGGGCATTTCGTGTTTTCAAAAAGCATCGCGATGAGGATAGCTGGACTGCATTTAAAAAGGCGAGGAATCTTTGCAATCATATGGTAAGAGCTGCTAAACGCCGCCACATTTACTCCAATATTTTAAACGCGTCACCGGCTAATACTTGGAAGTTTCTGAAATCATTGGGACTGTGTAAACAGACCAGTGATTTTGTTTCAAAATTTTCGTTAAATGAGCTTAATAGTCATTTTTCTTCCTCTACTCTATTAAATAATGTAATTAAGACAGCCACATTAACTGAAATTTCTTCCTGGCCTAATTTGTCAATTGATAAATTTTCATTTTCTTTTATCACTGACGACGAGACTCTCAAGATAATTAAATCCATTAAATCTAACTGTGTTGGTTCTGACGATGTAAGTAGAACCATGATTATGTTTATACTAGAACACGTTGTACCTTTGATTACACACATTATTAACTTCTCTCTTTTCTGGTGCTTATCCTGAAACTTGGCTAAACGCTTTTATTCTTCCTCTTCCAAAGGTATCTTCTCCAAACTTCCTAAAGGATTTTAGGCCTATATCTATCTTGCCCTTCCTTTCTAAGATTTTGGAAGTTGTTGTACACAAGCAGCTCACTAATTTTATATACAGTAACAAGTTGGTTTCCTCATACCAATCAGGTTTTCGACCTGGACATAGTACTGCCACAGCACTTCTCAAAATTACTGATGATGTGAGGGAAGGCATGGAGAATTCCAAATTAACCGTTCTTGTCTTGATTGATTTCTCCAACGCTTTCAATACTGTTGATCACGACATTCTTCTTGCTATTCTTTCTTATCTTGGGGTCTCGTCGACAGCTTTTAAATGGTTCACTTCCTATCTTCAGGGTCGCCGGCAGGCTGTTTGCGTCAATGGATTAATCTCTGATTGGTGCGAGTTGGGTGCCGGTGTCCCTCAAGGCGGTATATTATCTCCTTTACTCTTCTCCATTTTCATTAATTTCATCACCACCAACCTCAAATGCTCTTACCATTTGTATGCGGATGATCTGCAGCTCTATTACCAAGCTGGGGTTGGGAGAATTGCCGAAGCTATTGCATGTTTAAACGAGGATCTTTGTCACATACAGAACTGGGCTAGTAGATTCGGTGTGTCTGTTAACCCAAGCAAATGTCAGGCTATTATTTTAGGGAGTTCACGGTTATTGACAAAACTGAACAGTACTCTGGTCCCCCCTATTGTCTTTAACAATAATTGCATTCCTTTCTGTTCAAAAGTTAAAGATCTGGGGTTGACCATTGATAGTAGTTTTAGTTGGGCGTATCATGTTAATGACGTCAGTAAAAAGGTTACATCTACATTGAGAAATCTGTATCGGCTCAAAAACTTCCTTCCGAGTAAAACAAAGATCTTGCTTATTCAATCGCTGGTATTGCCTATCCTTGATTATGCTGATGTGTGCTGCTCAGACATGAATGAAGACCTCTTGAACAAATTGGATCGTTTGCTCAATAATGCTATACGTTTCATTTTTGGACTTCGTAAATATGACCACATCTCTTCTTACCGATCTCAGCTTAAATGGCTGCCCATCCGACAGCGACGTATCACACGTATCTTGTGTACTCTTCACTCTATACTATACGATCCAAATTCTCCTCAATATCTAAAATCTAAATTTCTGTTTCATGGGGATAACACCTCTCGTAACCTTCGTTCTTGTAGGACCTTGCTTCTTCACATTCCTGACCATCGTACTAACTTCATTTCTTGCTCCTTCGCCATTCAGGCAATTAAACACTGGAATGCGCTGCCCCTTGACATTAAATCTATTAAAAATAAATCTCATTTCAAAGCTAAATTACGGGTTCATTTTCTACGCAATGTGCAATCATAATTAAATTTCTGATTCTCCTTATTTATCTCTTTCTTTTCCGCTCTATTGAACTTATTTTCTGCCTCATACATGGGTAATTTTCCTGTATCTAAATATTTAATCCAAGTATGTATATGTGTATATATTTATTTATGTGTCGTATGTAAATATGTATGTCTAATAATATGTATTATTTTAAAGTTATTACGTAAATGTTTATAAACTATAATGCGCCGCTTACTAACTTCTCTGTTTGCCTTATGGTTGACTAGTAGAGAACGCCCTTAGGTGTTAAGTTCGCCATATGTACATTTATATATTGTATTTGTGCATTAAAGTTTAAATAAATAAATAAATAAATTTATATATACCTACTCATAAGCGGCAGTATGTAGGTACATAAGTGCGACAATGCGGAATGTTGGTATCGACCGTACATCTACAAAAAATATGCGAGCGAAACATAAACTATACATAAAGCGAAATCGAAGTGAGTGATGTCTTATAGAAAATCAGATAATATATCTATAACTATATAAAATAACTATGTTCACAACTATTATTTTACGCGGGAGTAGTCTAAAGCGTTGTTGTTAGTCACTGTGTCGATACACCACGTATAACTTAATCATAGGTACGTAGGGCACGATCTTTAACCGACATGTATTGTATAAAACAGCTATGCGAACTAAATACCCAAACAATTTACAATAACCAGCGTATTATACGGCGAGTACTGCAAGGAAATAAAATATCTATTACGAACAGAAATAAAATCGCTGCTTATCAATAATTATTCAGATTAAATAGTGTGCTTTCCCTGCTCACTTTCTTGTGTAAAGACTACGGTAATTAACACAATGACTTTCAGCAAATTTCAACGTCATACACTAAAATACTAACAATCTTAACATTCAAACACTACAATCATCATACATAATATTTGACAGGTAATATTGTTTCGTCAAATAGTATAACGACAATTATAATATTTCTAGAAGCTTCGATCGATCGAACAATATCGATATAATGCGGGTGAATGTGAAATTAAATGAACGAAACAACGCAAACGGATATAAAGCGAAATTGAAGAATTGCTGCGAGTTATGAACAATTCATAAGCGACATAAATATGAACTTATTTATTAACGAAAATACCAATGTATCGTTATATTTGTGCAACCGTGGTATGCAATTTGAATAGATCCTATTACATGCGCAATAAGGTTCAATATTACATGCGAGTCATTCACTCGACTTTCACAATAGGAAAAAATTAAAACAAATTTTAAATAAATAAATTGCGATTCCTATTGTGATCCGGCGACGGAAGGCCAATAACTTGGTGCGGCGGTGGCTATGATATAGCCTTCTTCGATGGACGATGATATATTTTTGTATAGGAAACTGGCTGGTCAAATATGAATGACTTACCCTTACTTCAATGTGCTTGTTCTTCAGTGGGCCCACACGGTTACGGGAATCTCAGGAATTCACTCAGGTTGATTACAATTATTAAGACATGCGTGCGATATGCGTGCAACGTGCGCGCGCGGCGAAAGCTATGACATCACTGATTATTGAATTAGCCGGGAGGGGTGTCAATGCACATCAACAAACCAGGTACGCATCGCGTTTGGCATAACCACAGTATCTCACTTGTTTTATTGAACTTTTGGATGAATTGCTTTCTACATATTAAATAGATTTAGTATATACGATAACTTGCGAGAGTAATGACATGACATGTAGCACGATATTGAGGTATACAATATACCTAAGAAAGAAGTATTATGAATACATTAAGTATAAAACAACATGGATATCTAATTAGTTTAAAATACAGAGTAACTATTGTTATGTTATTAATGCCTATGATAGAGTACGATAGGATATCAACAAAAAAAACAGTTACATTAACTATGTTGACATACAGGTTGAACATGAGAACACATACCATGTTATACATATAAACAGTGTAAATTGCTGAGTTTGTTGCTAATTCACAGTAAATTAGTCAAACTTACTGTTCAGTTTTGTGTGTTTGTTCTACGTGAATTGAATTGAAGAATTGTTATTATTCCCTTACCTAGGTACACATATATGTTTTATGATCCCATTTCAGATAAATGACAATCACAGGCATAGTCCAGGTATATGTCTTGATGGTGGTTATATTCCCAAATTGAGATACTGTCATATATATATATGTATATATATATTATGTTGGTTGATACTTTGATATGTGTTTATTAATGAATTAATAAAGCATATTAATATAGATAGACACAGTATATTGTCGACATAAACTGATACAAGCTACATAACATGTTATATTTCATAATATTACATATTAAAAACATTTTAGATGCTATCTCATTATTAGCTGTGAAGCTCTCAGTGAAAATAGTACTTAACTCTGATAGTACAATTATTATATTTATTTCTTCCTGTGTTTTGAATTTTATAAATGTATATATATATATAGCAATGGCTAACAATTGGTAGTAAACTTGTGATGGTTCACCTATACCCATAAGTATATTATAAATATTTAGTTCAAAAATTGTATTAGATTTTAAAAACAATTCATTTTAGGACTTTAATTCACTAACTAAACATTGATTTAATTTCTATAAACTAGATTATTTAAAAAATAAAATAATTATAAATAGAAACATCATATGGTTTAATAAATAAGATATATTAAATAATTTTACGTAAAAACAATACAAAAATAATATTAAATAAAAAATGTTTCAATCTTATTTCATAGAATTCATCAGCTCAAAACGATAGCTTTGATTTACGCACACTAATGTATATCATTATTAACACATACACATTGGTAAACAAAAATGTCTATAAATAGCCAATATGGGTGTTAGAAGGAATTAGTCGGGAGTGTCCGTGAGGTGAGCAAGTGTTTAATTAATTATTTTATTAGTGGTTCCTGTCGAGCATCTCGGTAAGTGATTTAATTCTTTTACTTTAAATGAGGCAGTCTGAAATTTATTGAGAAGATAATATTTAGGATGTGTTGATCCAGCTTAATTTATAATTGCAAATAATAGGATTATTAAACTCGGTTAGATGTATGTTAAGTCGACTTATGGCCATAATCTAAGCCTTGTTTAAATGTTAGATATTAAAGTTATAATAAGATTGAGAGCCTCTATGGTTTGGTGGCTTAATGTACGCTGATTCCTGAAGTCGCGGGTTCGAGTTACATGCGTAGCGCATGTAAATTATCATGCAGACATACATGTGTATAATTTTGTTATTTTCTATTATTGAGTTATTGTGTGCATGTTAGTATTATAAAATCATTTTCTCTAGGTATTACATATGTTTATTTACTTTTTTATAATTTGTGTGATTTTATTATTTTTGTATTATTGTTTTATTTTGTGCATGTTAGTATTATTGTTAGCTTCAATATATAAAGAACACTCGGTTGACTAATTTGTTACTTACATTTCATTCATTAAAAGCCATAGTGAGTCACGTGAAGTTGGTGGCGTCACGATTATGCCGCCACCAATAGGAATAGAGATAAAGAGGCCGGGAACAAGGAAGGAGCGGGCTGCTCTCTTTGTTCGAGGCGACCGCGACGACCAGACGTGAATGTACAGCGACGCAATTTATGTGGAGGGTGATTTGAAGAAAGGAATAAACTAAATGTACTACTGTATCGACGTATCATTTCTGAAACTTCCCAATAGTTTCAGAAGTGGGATCAACAAGATCTATATTGGATTCTTGCCACGCCTACAAATGCAAGTAACATTTTTATTTTTATTTTTTTTTTTCTTTCTCCATAAGAAAAGAAATGGTTAGAATTTATTGTACACTGAATTCAATAGTGACGCCACGGAATGTTCGAGAAGTGAAAAAACAAATATATAACAGCAAAACGAAATAATCAATGTTCCATACGTGACGTTCCAAATATAACTTATAATTTTATTTTTAAATTCATTATTTGGCTATTTGCGATTGCATGATATAGTATCAGTTTATGGACGTACAGGGATGGTTACGTTTGCATCTTACCAGGGCTATTCTATGGCATGCAAATGCGTTGTGCCGTAAATCTTAATTCTAAAAAGTTATGCACTCTAAATCATAATTTATACTTTTGGGTCAAGTGAACCAGTCTGAAAATAAAGTATATTTTTTTTAAAGAGCCTTCTTAGTAATGATATTTGTGAAAATCGCTAGAAACATACGGCAAATACTCGTAGATGGACTACCCTATAGCATTATACAATCGTCCTTTAATATTGTGAAGCTCTTAAAGATGGTACACAATGGGAAACTTTATGACGGCAGGTTGCGTTCTTTACTTTTGGAACAGTAATTTTATAGTGTTGATAAATTTATTAGTAGTAAAAACTGTACAAATGCTAACACATTGTAATATGTTATTAAATAAAAGAAAAAAATAAAATAATAATAACGTCTAAGATGCGGCGATGGCCGGTTCCGACAGGATACCAGGACTCCCTGGAAAGTAGTTCGCCCGCCATCATGCGGGTTGTGGTTATTGAATATATACATATATGAAATATATATTGCGGTATCTTGTAATGGGCACAATGGATTTTGTTAATATCAATAGAAGCAATAATTATGTTTATAAATTTGAAGGTACAAAAATAATAAGAAGTGCCTGTTGAACGCGATTAGCATGAATAACGATTGTAACGTTGGCTTTAACACACTGTTCATTCCATCAACCGAACTATCATATTGTTATTCCTCCTTAATATTTAATTCACTTTCTCATTGATGTGTTCGTAATTTTATACAGTTAACATAGGTAATATAATTTGTTAAAACATTTAAAAATATATATAAATTCGAATATGTCTATGCCCTTAAAGATAGGATTCTTGCGAGTCATTGCCTCTCAAATGATTTGGCCGTGCTTTTCGAGAACAAGCTAAACTTTCGGGACCATATGACAACATTGTCAAGTGCAGTTATCGTTTTACTGTCGTCATTACTACATCTACCACACATATTCGGCAGCATTCTTCCGATAAAGTTTATTTGCATTTACTACACACGCGACGCTACCTAGTGTACTTGAATATAATTCAGATATGGAGCTATAATATTGTATAGTACACATATAATTCAAAATGTTCAGACATTGATTAAAGACTTATATATCTGGGATTGCCAATTTGCAGATTACAATATATGTATATGTGGAATGTTTCAATTTGAGCCTTTTATGTAAAAGACAACATAAACTACCAAAAATTATTAATTGCGTTACAGTACTCCTATATTATTTATTTTCCATGTATATTTGATTATTTAACGTTATTTACCGTATTAAATGTAAGTTCTAGGTATATTGTGGTATGGGTCTACAATCCAGTGTTATACTAATAAATTGCAGGCTTTTGAAAAATTCTTGTAATGGTAGTAATTTTATTTTGTGTGCAAATAAATAAATAAATTATTGACACACTAAACGGCAATAGAAAATATTTGTGTACGAAATACCGTGACCGAGACCATGTTTGAGACCACGTATGTTGAGTGCGGAAGTCTGATCACTGCTACTGGGAGCGTTACGACCTTCTTTATTAGTGATGGAATTTAGACGGATCGACCGTTATTGGGGCATCATCATGCATTGAATAGAGTTTGAATATACATAGCTCGAAAGTCTTGTGTTAGACTATTCGGCAAGTAAACTGCGACAATAGAAGTTTTGTTATATAGTTTTATATTTCGAATAAAAAAAAAATGCATCAATCCATTGGGCGTAGTAACGAACGTCCAATATTAGTGCTGGTACACTTTGAATATGGACTTGCGAAATAATTCCTCAAACATAATTACAGATTGTATCAAAATTGATGTATTACTATGCAATATATATTTTAAACATACTTATGGTATATTCAATTGGACCGTTATATTGTGTACTGGTATATTGTATAGACTTTTGCTATTGCTACCCTTATGAGTTTTCATAAATAATGTTTAACTGCATAGTAGACCCGCTAAAACGAAGAGGAAGACTGGTTCATACTTAAGTGGTTATATATGTGTATATTGTATGCGAAACAGTGTATAATGGATTAAACTTTTAAGTTTCTGTGATGGAACGAGACGAATTGTCCATTGGAAAATCCGAGCAAATCGATGAGGTAGTTCGTGGATACCATAATGACCCAGGAGAGCCCAGGTGACAGGGACAGGGTCCAGGTGATCAGGGTTGACCCAGGAGTACCAAAGCGAAAGGGCCAGGGTACCCAGGAGTGCCCAGGCGAGAGGGCCAGGGTTGACCCAGGAGTGCCGAGGCGGGAGGCCTAGATTTTACCCAGGAGCGCCCAGGTGAGAGGGCCAGGGTCCTAGTAAAGGAGTAATCGTGTAGCCTCATGGTCCTATTTTGTATCGGCGAAGTACATCGCCGTTGGGCAGCGCTGCGAAGTGAACCGAAGGAAGGCGTAGCTAAAGAAACCACGGCATCAAATCCAGCTCGTCATTTAAAAGTTACGTATCACCAGGTACTCAGTCATTGCATATGCATTAACAAGTAATATTATAATATAAATTACAATATTTTAATAATACAAACCCTGGTTAAAGTGTGTATGTACTAATAGTATAAAGGGTGTAGTAGATAGATAACCTATTCTATGTTAATATCACAAAAACAAATCTATTTGTTATGGGTTTACGACAACTTGGGTGTTAACCAAATTGAACAAGACAAGTCCTCTGTAGAATTTGTTTAGCGCTTGCAGTAGGTATGTTACGAATACGTTACTGAATAATATCTTGTAATTAATAATTGGATTGGGAGGACAATCTTTTAGGAGCGAAACTGTCCTACAGTTAACTGTTAATAACCGGAAATTGACTATTAATGTTTTGTAATACCTAAGCTGTTACACTGAACTTGAGTGACGTGTAATGTATGTGGTTTATAATGATATGATCATTCTTAAACAAAGACGGGATTATTTAAATAATTTCTATAAACCATATACCGTATACCTATAATTGTAATAAATTGTTTTAATGTTGGTAAAGAGGTCGTCGTGATATCAATGGTTACCATTAGTTTTCAATATTTTTTTGGATCTCGTTTAAATCATTAAATGAATTATTATCACATTCTAATTACTACAGAAATAATTAAACAAAGCACATGAATAATCGATTGTAATATCGATCTGTTGAATCTGACTTAAATGTATGATTTCGTAAATATTTTTATTCAAATGTCATATCTTGAAACAAAAATTGACTAGTTACTCATAACTATCAGCTGTAATAGGAATATTATCTAAGTTACTAGGTCTCACCACTTAAATAGTTATTTAAGTAAAGCAATTTTTACGCGCTGCTTATATTCTGCTATACCTTTAAGTCCTTTTAAGTTAGAAATAATCCCTTAAATGGAAATCTATTCATTATCTTTTACCGTAGAACAAAAAAAAAATATATTTGCAATATTTTCCACTGTTCGTGCTATTAGTAGTCTGGAATTTTATTTTGCCAATTTTGAGGAAATTACCATTCATAAACATTCTTCAGTTTGAATAAATGTCTTAAATGACATAAATACTAAGTTGTATCTCGCGGATTTTCAGACGACTTTCGATATATTATAGATGATCTTTCTCTGAGACTTTTGTTCAAAAATTAATAAATATGCTTTTTCAATTAGTGTAGAAAAACTAATTCATTAAATAATTCCCTTTTCAATACAATTAAATTATTTATTCAAGAAACTAAACGTATAATACTGGTAGAGCTCCCTGTGTTATGGAAAACAAATACGAGTGAAACATGTAATAAGAACAAATAAATATTAAGAACTAATAATCGAATTAACGAAATATGACTATGCGGTTAATCTATAGTTATGGTGGAAATGAGAAGTAAACTAGAAATCTCACGACGATCTTCCAAAAGATCTTGGCCTGAATAGAACTATAGTGAGTTCTATACTGGAATGTGTAAACTTGCATTGGCAGGTTCCTACCTGATTTGGTTGGGTAAAAAAAAAAAGAGTCGCGAGGGTTGAGGGTGTTGACGTATCCGTCGGCAAAGGGGTCTCTAACTGCTCGGAGAGACCCTCACTGCCACACGATGGACCAGGTGTCCTCACGGTGGTGTATCCATGGAATGTTGGTATCTTTTAAAATTGCTCTAACCTCTTTCATTAATATATTATTTCTAAAGTTCATGAACCCCACAAATGTCTGATATATGCATTTTTGTATATAGACTCCACTTTGCGTAATATAAGTGACACTTCATATCGCACCCTTCGTGGAAAAAGGAAGTAAGTGATTTTCACCAACTTTTCAGGAGCTTAAAAAAACTGTCCTATATTTTTTGTATGAGTTCTAGAAATAAGTTTCAAAGAGAAAATCGTAGGTCACAGTTGCCTTCAACTACATGTGTCATTTAATTTAGGAACAGCTTCATGTACTTCCAGATAATCTAAAAAAACACGGTTACTTCTGTATTCCACGAAACACAAAGAACATTTGCGGGGGTAACTACAATTATTGCTTTATTGTTATGTATTTTTAAATATATGAACAAATTTAACTCTACTTACGCCTTTATACTCTCCTATATTTCATTAAAATCTAGAATTGCAAGTATAATTACGTTGTTATTTAACGAAATATCATTTTTTGTACATCGAGTTACGTATTTCTAGGGAGCCATTTATTTTAGTTTAGTTAGTGTATTTATAAAAATAGCTTTTATAATGCGGAAAGTAACTGAATATTTAATTTGTATCATGTAATACCTACTTCTTACAGTAAATAGTCTATTATGTGCGTGCATGTAAGTCAAAAGTATAAATATAGGGACAAATTAATTTAGAGTATATGAAAACAAACAGGGTTATTATTATTTTTAAAGAAATGTTTATTGCCTCCATAATCAACTTAATCAAAAAATGTTCAAAATAGTGATATTTTTATTAATGTTCATTATCCTCAACTTTGGAATCGGACTCTGTGGTTTAGTTTAGTTTAGTCTTAGATTTAGTACTTAAGTTCTTATAAAACGTCTGATAGTGTGGTGGTATGTTATTATCTTTATATAGATTCATCAAGTCTTTGTATATATTTTAGGTATCGGTAGCGGTGCATCATACTAATGCTTGATTTCAGAAGGCTCGCTGTGTGCAGCTCTTTTTTCTCATAAGTCTTCCCCTTCTATTTGTCTATTATTTGGTGTCTCATCAGCGAATGCGTATTTTATTTGGAATTTCCCCGGACATTGAGGATCTGCCGAAATCTCTTTAATTTTACTCCAACTCGTGTAGTAAATATATTAGGTCCTAACATATGAAATTTGTAAGGGAGTAACCTAATTACTCCCTTACAAAACGCCAATTTCAGTTGATTTTTCAAAATATAATACATTTATTTAATCAAAATATGGTCCATTGCCATTAATGCACTTTTGCCATTTGATAGGTAGTTTTATTGATCCCTTTACTAAAAAATTTTTTCCCTTGCAAGAAGTTATCCAAATTTTGAAAGAAAGCAAGATCCGGGAAGTACGGTGGATATATTGGACATTTGAAGCTCTTCTAATTTCGTAACGTTGTCCTGAAGCAGCAGTAGCCTACGGTGATTGACCAGTCTCGGTTGTTTAGCAGCTAGCTTTTCCATCATGGTTTGCAATTGCTGACAATACACATCTGCCGTAATATTCTGGCCAGATATAAGAAAGCTGAAGTGAACAACACAGGCACTAGTCCACTAAGTGCTCACAAGTAACTTTTTTTGAGTTTGAATTTTCGCTTGGGGCAGGATTTGGTTAGTTTGCTAGGATTCAGCCATTGCGATGAGTGTTTCCGATTATCGTACAAGATCCACTTTTCATAACAGGTAATGATCCGATTTAAAATCCCTTCATTATTATGCCGTTTGGCTAATAACGCAGCAGTGTACGCGCGTTTGTCGATTTGCTCCATTCAATTCATGATCTTTTCAAGCTTTTTTCACCTTCCCAATTTGCTTCAAGTGGATTAAAACAGTTTTGTTACTAACACTGCAGCCTGCAGTTAACTCGGACGTGGTTAGCGATGGATCCGCTTCCACATTAGCCTTTAATTCTTCATTATCAACCTTGGACTCTGGCTGCTCACGGGGCTTGTTTTGCAGATCACCATCGCCATACACATCATTAATTCTTCGAGTCGTTTCTGCACACTAGGTGCCACGACGGAATTCGTACTCTTAAAAAACGCGATATTTTATGTTTTCCATTTTGTAAACTCAGTGACGTAAAGAAAAAACCAAAGATGGAAAAAACATATGGATTACGGTTTTCGAAAAACAAATGCATGAGTAAATAACTGTACTAATTTGAACTTTGAATTCCTGGCGAAAGAGAAGATATTTGAGATCAAAGTGGCCAGTACGACAAAACACCAATTTCATATGTAAGGACCTAATATTATAGTACCATCTCTGAGAGGCTGGAGTAACATTTTCATAATCTGGGTTTTTCTTAATGCACTATAAGTATAAACGATGCATTTTAGCGCAATTATGCTTTTCATCTAGAATTTATCATTGTTAGATTGCGGAGATAACGCGATTCTTTATGTGGAAACATATTAATTTGATCAGTGACATTTTTGGTTTACTTCTTATTTTGATTGGTCTATTAGTATGTTATCGACAACCTTCTCGATTTGGACCACCTTCATCAGGCCTATATCCAACTGTGGATAGACACAAGTTGAAATTATGATGATTAGTACTTTAATAGTTTTCAGAAATCTTAATCTTAATATAATATTCTAAACGTGAAAGTTTGTAAGTATGGATCTTTGTTGCTCTTTCACGCAAAAACTACTGAATAGATTTTTACGAAACTTTACACTAATATAGCTTATGCATCTGAATAACACAGGATATATTTTTTATTGAAACTTAACGCGAGCACAGCTAGTAATTTATAACAAAGTAACGTTTGCGGGACCAGCTAGTATTGTATGTGTACCTATTATGAACAGTGGGAATTAATATTGAATATTATTGCTAGCAATATAAGGTACATTTAGTTCCACGCGGTCCATCCTGGAAACCATCGTTAGTTAATTCCTGTTAGACCTACAATAAGATTCACTGGCAATTGTATATTCGTTTATCCATATTTAAAGTAGAAGTATTCTTTTTATCTATTGTTTTTATATACACTTCTATCAATTCGCTCTTCTATGATAAATGTCTAAAAGCAGATCGATTTTTCTATCATTTATTATTACTATTCCTGGCAAATTCATCTGATCTCCTGTTCCTCCTATCATACATCATTGGTGCCCGTCAGCTTATACAATTAGCTAAAAATAGTTTATTTTTTTACTTAATTTTAATTACATGAACATATTCTTATTTTTTTTTCTTGTAAATACATGCTGTATTTAAAATTACCCAACATCAGGTATGAAATGTTACGTGTAATAAAGAAGTAACTACAACTACACTTTACGCATTGTGAAGTTTTGCTGGGGGGAAAGTATGTAACAATAATCACACATAAACTATCAGCTAAAAGTTTCGTAGAAGAAGTAAGTAATTAGAATTACACAATAGTCCTAGATTGTAAGATATAGGAACAAGTATTTAAGTATATTTGCGTTAAACATTTTGTTGTAAATCTTCTTTTAAAATTTACGTAAATACAATTATGACTTTATGAACGGGATAATTGTAAAGCGAATAAATGCAAATACGGATACCTCTATTTTATGCTGGAATTTTATGTTTTCTAAAGTCGCAAAATTTTAGTATTTTTGCATTTATTCCTTCATTTTTGTCGATAGCTTCATGAGATTTTGACAGAAGGTGTAAACCGTGAAGCTCGCTTTATCTATGTAATAAAACATTTTTGACGCAAGTGTAGTTGCGGCCTTTTTACACGGGATGTGCGATATAACTATGTATATATATAAAAAAAAAATGTTATAGGTTTATTACTTTATTAGGTTCTAGTTTGTTTTGTTATTTAATGTTCTACAAAATTTCGCAAACTCTTACAATTTATCAATCGTGTGCAGATCAATATAACCTAGTGCCGACGACTAATGATCTATTAGTATTACGTTAATTCCTTGAGAATGGATTGAATGAATCGTTGACTTTCCATGGGTACACATCTATGTATACGGAATTGCGGATGGACTGAAAAAAATAATATCTCTATTGGATGAGAAAATTATATCTTTGTATATTTTATTATTATTATATATATTTTAAACAAACCACAATTACTAAGCATATTTCAGGAATCTTGAAAACATGTGACGATTTACATGATAACTGTTAACTAATTTTCATGTCTGTATTAAAGAGACAGTTATTTGACGTTAAACAACTACAAAATAGGTATACCGAACTAATTAAAATGTTAATTATGACAATCTTGCTATTTGAAGGTTTGTATTCGCACAAGATCATAAATATGTGGTGCTGAACAATTGTTTGAAAAAGCAAAGTGCAGGTTACTTGCTCGTTCTTTTGACGAGCGAATTGTTGTGACTGTTCAGGGGTATTTGTATTAGGTCTGTATTTCTTATTTGTTACATTGATCATTTTTTAGTTTTACATTAGGTATTTTATATGATTAGATCTGTAGAAATCAATATAAATATAAAGACATTTAACGATTTACTAAGATGTTGAAAATGTGTCTAGTGTGTTGGAGGTTCCCCCTCCAACATACAGGCTTTTGTGGCACAGGTTTGCCTAATTCGAAAGTCAGGGCTAAATATAATAAATTATTATTTATATTTGTTAATAAAGATTATCATTACCATATAATAAAGGGAAATAGTTGTTCTTTTGAATGTTGTATGAACTTACCAATTAAATTGGCACACCTCATGAGATAATATAAACGAAATATATAGCAAAACTGTTGTAACACCTTATTGATCATCCATATTTGCAAATAAAATGTTGTTATTATTATTAAGGAAAATAATATCTTTGTTATTCTATTATATAATTGTTTATAAATGTTTCAGTTTATATTAATTTTCGTATAGTGACGTTTTGAGTATGCTAGCGTTATTGTTGTAAATAATAAACATTACATAATTGTTCAATTTATGCTGATCATAACCATGCCTGGTCGTAATGGCGCGAAGGGACTCGCTTCGAACAGGATGGCCGAGCTGTTAGCTTCAATATATAAAGAACACTCGGTTGACTAATTTGTTACTTACATTTCATTCATTAAAAGCCATAGTGAGTCACGTGAAGTTGGTGGCGTCACGATTATGCCGCCACCAATAGGAATAGAGATAAAGAGGCCGGGAACAAGGAGTGAGCGGGCTGCTCCCTCTTTGTTCGAGGCGACCGCGACGACCAGACGTGAATGTACAGCGACGCAATTTATGTGGAGGGTGATTTGAAGAAAGGAATAAACTAAATGTACTACTGTATCGACGTATCATTTCTGAAACTTCCCAATATTATAAAATTATTTTCTTTAGGTTCTACATGTGTTTATTTCCTTTTCTATAAATTGTGTGTTTTACTATGTGCTTAAATCATATATAATTGTACATCATACAATGGGCAAAATATATATTAGAATAATTGAATCTTTACGTACGTTATAGTCTCTAGAAACTCGTGTATCGGTTTATATTTATTTATTTATTTCTTAGGTATATACGTTATACAGCGTTTGGTACTTTCTTGTTAGATGTTAAGGAATTTCCTCATGTTGAAATCTTCAACGTTTATAGGTAATTTAATATTTACAATAAGAATTCAGATAATAGCAAATTTACTTTAAATAAATAAAAGTAATCTAATGGAGTTATAATAGAACTTTGTTGCACTTGTGTAGCTATTAATAATTCAATTATTTGTCAACGGTAAATATTTCCCTTACTAAATTCATCTATTAATTATTTATTTTAAATATTTTATTACTCACACTGAATAACTAGCTTTGTAGTGTTTCTTTGTTTGTGATAGTAATGCAAGGTTGCTATTTCAAATAGAGGGATACTGCCTGGTTGGGATTTAGTACTTACCCATACTACAATTATATACATTCTACAAAAGGTGTCGCTGGGGGAGTTCGTGGTTACTGAAGGCTTCACTAGAAGGAGGAAAATATTTGTATCGATGATTGAACTATTGAAGTGACATTTTCCAAGAGTTTTTGATGATATATTATGATCCGTAAATCTCTATGGAGGCTTTAGTAAGGAAGTATAATTTCTGAATTAGTTGTGGAAGTTTTCATCAGGAGGAGAGAGAGGCTCAGATCGATGAATCTATGATGAAGTCACATGTTCCATCATTTGAGGAGAGATGGGTCAAAGCTCGCAATGAAGGTTTTAGACCACGATCCCTGTGGAGATTTCTACAACCAATAGGGACTTCAGTTTAGTTGATAACTATGTGGTTATCTAGGTCTCACACCCTGAACTTTACTATATGTGCGTTATATGTGTGGTGTATCAATATAGAGATATGTTGCTACCTTGGACATATGGTGTTATGTAGGTAAAGATTTAGGACACATATCACATTTATTATATAATACAAATTATTACACTGCACAAATATGTATATAATAGATGAATTAATCCGTAATCAATATTATCGATATTAATCAGCTGAAGCAATAGCAATGCTGTTCAATATGACTCCCTTATAGATATAGAGACGTATTATGCTTTCCGTAAATAGTGGAATTGCCTAATTATAATATATAGTTGTGAAAATTGTAGACATTGGGGGGATTTATTAGATGAGATCTGGGAGTTTACTAGAAGTAGTGAAGGTGAGTGTTAGTGCATTCTAAAAGGTTCCTTAAAACCTACACCCGTGTCACAAGTCTCGGGCACCACTTGTGGTTCTCTCCCTGAACCATCAGTGGCCAGTATGAGGGCCTAAATCGTCATCATAATTAGTGGGTTTAATAAACGTATACATATAAAAGTATAATTACTAATTAAACCGGTATCTTTTAATTCTTATTGGTTATTATTAGAGTATTTCTTCGGTTCTTTATTAATTAAGATATTTATTATTATTTTCCTTGTTCCAGTCAATTCAATAAAATAAAAGTTTATTTTAAGGTCCTTGGCCTTAATAACAAATACTAATTACTTTAGTGTATATGCTCAACTTAATCATATTAGGACTCTTAGTCCTTTAATTTATATATACATATTATATATATATGTTTATGTATACATAAATATTATCACTTCTATGGGCTTCGGTCCTCAATCTATATATATTTATGAGTATCCATTTATATGGCTAATCATTTCATCAATTATCTTAGGCTTTGGCCTTTACATCTAAGGACTCCGGGCCTGTATCACATCGACTGTCTACCTAGTGGATGTTCATACATCACAATAATCCATGTCATAGACTTTTGACATTATTATCTATATTATTCTGATTATTTCACTACGTGATTAATCAAATCTTACTGATATATATTTGGACGTGCAGTCCTTCTATAAACTAAACATTATCTTCTGGTTGGTTCATCATGTGGATCATTCAGATATCTCTATTTAGATTTGGGACTTATAGTCCTCGCTTACAATATCTCACTAATATAATGATTACAATGTAAGTAATCTTATTTAAATATAACATATCATAACAGAGCCTAGCTCTGATTAACGAATACATAATCCTTATTTCCTCGAGTATTCTTGGTATTAAGGAAATTTATAAATTATACATGCTATGATTGTAATATAGCAATTATCAACATTATATATTGGATTGACCAATATTGTGGTGTTGATGGCATCGGGCTATCATACCACTCTACTATTTATCGTACTGCAATTACGGGTGATCTCCAATGTCACATTATATGGCTGAAAGGATACTGGGATCCATTAGTAAGTTCTGGCTTTTGAGTGACTTCCTAGTTTCTGTTACGACTCGTATCTTCAGTCTGATCTCCACTGTCACACTGGGGCGGGGTGTTCCCCATTAGGTGGGTTCTGTGACTGAGTGATGCTGGGATTTAGTTTTGAGGTCGGCAGTCTCTTTGACGGTCTCTCTATCGCCTCATGGAACTGAAGGGGTCAATATCCATAAGTAAGCTTCTGTGTCGTGAGTTATCCTGAATTCAGTTCGATTTGCCTTTGGCAACTATATCTTTATTTATTTACTTGAAGCATCACAAGCTTGGTGAAGCCACTTGTAATGTTGATTTAATAATATAAACTAAACTTGTTTTGGTGCTGAGAATACTCATCCCATCTCACCTTCAAATGGTGTATATCGCAATCCTATTTTGCATATCCCATATTCAAGGGGGAAGGAACAAGTTAGTTGGTGAGTCTTCCACTTGAGGCTTGGCGTGTGGATGGAGCCAGTCTCCTCTGCCCCTTTGGGGGCCCTCTTAATTATTAAAACCATAATGATTTCATTTTAAATTATTTACTGTATAATTATTATTCATAACATATACTTTGTATCATAATTTGTATTATCGAGATATGTATTTATCTCGTAGTTATTACTCCATCATATACCAATCAAAGAATCTATAGTTACTACACATACACAACAGGTCCTCCGATACTAGACGATCACATATTATTATTTATATGGCCAAATGATTGAGTGTTCTCGTTTCTGATCTATATATTTAAATAATTATTATATTATCCAATTAATTAGAAGAAGAGGTTAAAATATTATCCAAAAATTTTATTAGGGAAAGGGGCGATCGTTACAAACTCCAATGTTAGAAAAACTGAATAACTGTAAACTATTATTATTATTTGTTTCCTTATTCAATTATTAATTAGTATGAAATCCAATTGAGATCTATTAGGATCCTCAAGGTTTTTTTTTTCGTGGGTAGGCTACAAAACATAACACATAGTGCTCCTAATAAATAAATAAATTATAATTAATAAGACAACATAATTAAACTTTTTTTTTAATTATTTAACAGTTTAATATAAAATAATCATTGTGAACAATTAGAAATCCAGTGCACATGTGTTAAAACACTATTTTTTACTGCATTGTCCTGACAGTTAACACTGTATCACCAGAAATAAAATTATTTGAATACTGTTCGAAAACACACTAATATGGCAAACTATACTCAAATTTTGGAAACTCAACATGCACTTGAATGACTTCAAGTCCGTTAAAAACTATTAAAATATCAATACTCTGCATGTTGAGTTTCCAAAATTTGAGTATAGTTTGCAAAAAAAGTACATGCAGTCAAACACAACATCGGGAAGCTCCATATCAAGTCTTCCTGAAGAGTTCCAGGTTTGAAAACGATAATAGTTCATCATGCGTTTACATATATTGAGTGTGCCCTGTAAATTTCAAGTAATTCGGTCCAGCCGTTTCTGAGATACAATGGAGAGCGTAAGTTTAAAGTTTCAAGTCCGCTTTTCATGCCTGGTCCATAGAGTCTCGTGAAACTCAACATACGTCAATCCTGGGGCTCAGCGCGCCGCTCAGAGCGTAAGATTCGCTTTTCATCCTGTTTCTCAACACGCTTGGGCTTCACGACCAACAGGGCATCCCATAATCGACCAAAATTTTGAGTTTGAAAAAAAAAAACAGAAGTATCCACTGTCCTTAATCTTCTCCGGCAACAAATATCAGCCCTAGTTGGTGTCATGGACACAATTGAAATGCGACACCGAAGGAAGTATCTTCTTATTGGTGGTATCACAGAAGATATTAAGGCAGATGAATTGGTCACCTTCACATCAGAGCTTATACAGGATAAGTTACATTTGCCTGAAGTAACAGCTGATAAGATTGCTGTGTGCCATCGTTTGGGTAAACTGAATACAGAAAAACCACGTCCTATTTTAATTCGGTTCACTGACTTTTCAATTAAGTCTAAGGTATGGAAACAGAAGACCAATTTCAAAGGAACGTCTCATACTGTGTCCGAATTCCTCACACGTCGAAAGCAGTCTCTATTTCTACAGGCACGCAAACACTTCGGGATGAGAAAGTGCTGGACCATGGATGGAAATATATTAGTACTGATGCCCGACGGTTCCAGACGGCGACTTCACAATGAGGAGGATCTGTCCAAGGCCATTGATTCCACAAAGATAGATCATCCGACTGAGATCGAGCCTTCTATTGTTGCCTCTCCAGAGACACGGAATAAGAAGTCCAGACGTGTCGCTAAAAAGAAGTGATTCATTTTGTATATTGTGTTTGTTAAACTCATATAGTTTATTTAGTCAGCCGGTAACCAATTCTCTGTATAACACTTTTAATGTGTGTATGGTGAGTTAATATCTAAATTTTATATATTGCCTTCAAATAATTTTAATATAACCCACACGAAAACATTTATTTCCGTAATGAACTGACTGACTGACTGACTGACATTCTATTACAAATTGTTGACAGTTTTGACATTATAAATAAAAGGTTTTATCTGTGTCACGTACACTGAGTACTAGTACTTTAGCCACTGCTCTTATTGTTATTTATAGTCTTACTTTTATTTTATTTTGTCCATTTTACCATTGTAATAAGTCTTTTTTTTATTATTTCTGTTCACTCACTACTATCATGTAGTGTATTAATTTTAAATGTAACAGCTGGCAGGACATGCAGGAATACATAATTGTACTTTTTTTTTTTTTTTAGATAATTCTATAGGTATATTTTTATATACATATATATTATATTTTTATATATTATATTGTTTCTATTTTATCTATTTACTCGTAATATGTCCAATGATGAATCGTTCTATTCTGCTCTTGACACCACTACATCTTCGGATTCGAATGAGTCTTACTATGAACCTCTAACTTTGTATAACACAATTCAGGACGAAATTGTAAGAACCTCGTCTTTTTTTAATGTATGTCATATAAATGCACAAAGCATCCCATCTCATCACACTGATCTTCTCGATGCTTTTCCCACCTCTTCCCCCTTCCATGCAATTTTGATATCGGAAACTTGGCTTAAACCTACACTCTCTTCTTATGCTTATTGTTTACCAGGCTTTGTTTTGATTCGAAATGACCGTCTTGGTAAGGGTGGAGGAGGCGTTGCAATTTATCTGCGTAGTGATTTCCCGCACTCAATTATATCCACATCGAACCCTAATTATAATGCAAATGCAGAGTATATTTTCTTAGAGGTTCTCGTCAAAGGCGTTAAAGTGGTTCTCGGAGTCGTTTACTGTCCCCCTACTGTCAACTATTTCTCTCAACTTGAATCTCTTTTAGAAACTGTGGCTTCGGATTACACACATCAGATAATTATGGGTGACTTCAATACTGACTTGTTAAAAAATACACCACTCACTCAAAAACTTTTACTCATAATCGAGTCAGTAAATCTGCATATTCTACCTTCTGGAGCTACTCATCATAATCTGATTTCTTCCGACACATGGCTCGACTTAATGATATTATCTTCCGTGGAACATGTTATGAAACATGGTCAATTATCTGCCCCGGGCTTCTCAAAACATGATCTTATTTATCTTCAATACAAATTAAATCCACCAAAAAAGAAGCCCACTATAGTACATATGCGTAATTTCGCGGATATAGTTGTACAACAATTAGTAGATGATGCTTCCAAATTAAACTTTTCTCCTTTACTAGCTTCATCTTCAATTGATGATAAAGTCTCTTATCTTAATACTTCAATTTTAAAATTGTACAACCAGCATGCGCCCTTAAAAGCGGTTAAGGTAAAACGACCACCTGCACCATGGATTACACGTGGAGTACGTATGGCTATGACCAAGCGAGATCGATTGTTTCGTAAATATAAACGTGACCGGTGCGATAATAACTGGATTTTATACAAAACGGCGCGAAATAGGTGTAACCAGATTGTGCGGAGGGCGAAGGGTAAATACTTTATTAACAATCTATCTAACACTTCTTCGGCCAATATTTGGAAGTTTCTGCGTTCTCTTGGTTTTAGTAAATGTTCCAACCCTTCTAGTTTATCTTCCTTTTCTCCTAATGAATTAAATGAACATTTTTCATTAAATAACTTTTTTAACCCTTCCATAAAATTAAATACTATTTCTAAAATTGCTTCTTTGGCCCAACCTAACATAGATTCCTTCTCATTTACTCCAATTACTGAGGATGAGACCTATAAAATTATCATCAAATTTTACCTATTTTGACTCATATCATCAATTTCTCCTTTTCCTCTAGCACTTTTCCATGTACCTGGAGAAAAGCGTTTGTTCTTCCCTTACCTAAACTTCAAGTCCCAACCAAATTAACAGATTTCAGACCAATATCTATTTTACCATTCCTATCTAAAGTCATTGAGGCTGCCGCTCATAAACAAATCTCTCTTTTTATTTTAAATAACAACCTCCTCACATCCTTTCAGTCAGGTTTTCGTCCAGGACATAGTACCTCTACTGCTCTCCTTAAAGTTACTGAAGACATCCGCATGGGTATGGAGGATAAGAAGGTCACTATACTAGTGCTTATTGATTTTTCAAATGCATTCAATATGGTCGATCACGATATTCTTATTTCCATATTGCGATACCAAAAGTTGTCATCCTCAGTTTTGGATTGGTTTTCTACCTACCTTCGGGGCCGTCAACAGGCAGTCAAAGTTGATAGTGAGTTATCGGATTGGGCTGATTTGTTGACCGGTGTACCCCAAGGCGGAATTTTGTCCCCTCTATTGTTTTCCATATTTATTGACCTTTTGTCCTTCAATCTTGGCTGTTCATTCCACTTTTATGCAGACGACCTGCAAATATATGAACAAATATGCGTTGACAGGTTAAATTTTGCTATCGCGAATATTAATAAAGATTTACAAAACATAAGTAATTGGTCTCATAACTTTGGAATCTCAGTTAATCCAACAAAATGTCAAGCAATTATTGTGGGGAGTTCAAATCAGATAGCCAAAATTGACTTAAGTACTGTTGCACCTGTCATATTCGAAAATTCAGTTATTCCATTTAGTCAAAGCGTTAAAGATCTCGGTCTTTACATAGATACTACACTTAGTTGGAGCTCACAGATTCTGCATATTAGTCGCACAGTTACATCATCTTTGCGTTTTCTAAACCGTTTTAGAAATTTTCTTCCTTTAAAAACTAAGATTACTCTTGTTCAGTCTCTCATTCTTCCTATTGATTATGCCGATGTGTGTTATCCTGATCTCAATGAAGATCTTCTCAATAAGTTAGACCGGCTCATGAATAAATCTATTCGCTTCATTTTCAACCTTCGTAAATATGATCACATCTCTTTGCACCGTTCTCAACTTAAATGGCTCCCTATACGTCAGCGTAGGCAAAAGCGGTTACTTTGCACTCTTTCTCAATTCTTTTTGATCTGCTTCCCCGGAATATTTGAAATGCAAATTTCAATATCTCCGGGACTCTCATGACCGCCAACTACGTTCTAAAGACTCTCTTTTACTTCAAACTCCTCTTCATAAAACTAATTTTGTATCTTATTCTTTTGGTCTACAATCTTCACGGCTCTGGAACTCACTCCCTGAACGCATTCAAACTATCTCCAATAAGTATACTTTTAAAAAAAATGTTCATGCTCATCTTCTAAGTTTATTGTCATAGAACAATTAATGTATTCATCATATTGAATGTATGTATATATATTGTGTATTGTATGTATGTTGTGTATATATGTTATAATATTCGTGTGTATTCTATTCTTGTTTAGTTTTAGTTTAGTCTAATATTTGTATATATGTTATTTATATAATTAATGTTAAGCCACCATCAAGTATTTCTGCACTTCCTGAAGGTTGACTGGTAGAGAATGCCTATAGCATTAAGTCCGCCGTTTGTACCATAATTTACTGGTCAATAAAGTTTAAATAAATAAATAAATAATCATATGATATTGATTATTAATGTGTTGAAAAAGCACCTAGAGATTGATATCCAATTCCTCGAAGGTGTCATATTATACTGGAATTATATATTATATGTATGCTCGTATTGAATGTATTATATGTTTGAGTAATTGGTTCACTTCTTTGATGCTTCTGTTGAAATTCATTAGAATGGCCCTTAGCATACTATTATGATAAGCCATTGTTGACCAATAAAGGTAAAGGTCCTGTGCAGGTACCTGTAGCTATGTACATTTGTCATTTGAGACAATGTTTAGTAAGTGATTGTTGGAATTTATAAGCACCAAATTAATATGTGACATGTTAGAAAGTGACAGATTATAGGTAAGACTATTCTTACATGGTTCAGTTTTGTAAACTATGAAGTTGTCTTTTAACCTAAAGAAAGGCTTTTGGTAAAGCCAGAAATGGTTGTTGTTGGGTCTTGATTGTACAAAAGACCTGTTGACTTTAGTTTAGTTTTGTAATTTATGAAGTTGTCTTTTAACCTAAAGAAAAGCTTTTGGTAAAGCCAGAAATTAATGTTGTTGGCTCTTGATTGTATTATTGATTGTACAAGAAACCTGTTGAATTTTCTAAACAATACTTGAGCAACAAGCTTGTCTTTAAATTTACTATTAATGTTATGAATATGAATAAAAGTTTTTGGAAGTAAGTTAATATTTGTGTACATACAGAATGTTTGGATATATATATTGAGTCGCAACAGTGAGAGTATTTGCCTTTTGATGAGTTATAACTCTCCATACAGTAAATTGCACAAAATGTCATGATTTTATAATATGAATATGTACAACATAAGATAATTGTTATCACAATAACGAAAATATACTATTGTAATATATTGCAATGTATTGCTATATTGTCCAATCTTGTGTATTGCTAATGAACTGAAGATTTGCTGCAAGGATCTGAGCTTAAGTTATCCATTGAGTTTTATTATTTAGTGTCATTTGTAGAATGACAGTACTAAGAAATTATAAAGTGGACAGATTCATTGTTAAATCTGTATTGGAATTGAAATGTGAACCAAGGAGGAAATCATAATTGTTTAAATTCAAATTGTATTATATATTTGTGAAGTACAGATAATAAAGAAAAAAAAAACAAATAAAATATATTATTGAATTTTAATAATAAAATAAATGTATACCAGAAGATGATAATAACTGATTTAAAGTATTCATGAGTAATAATGAACTCATCTTGAAGTTAGCACATGGATTGTGTCAAACAGTGTGGTCTAGAATTGTGAAACTTTATAATTCAGATATTATGGCAGGAAAATGGAAATAAATGAGTGCATAGCACTCTTTTGTTGTATATAGGTAAGGACAGATGGGAGAGAATTAAGTGAATACATGTAAACTGTGATATGGTGAAATAGAGGCGAAAGGAAAAATTGGATAGTATTGTTAAATGGTTTATGTAACATACCTTTTATGTATTTGTATACTACAGGATTATAAAATATTTTATGATTTGACTAATGAAGTTTCTGTATAATAATTAGTTATTATTAAATAATCTCTGTGGGAGACAATGTTAAGATATTCAAAGTACATAAGCTTTAAAATTATTATAGATTAAAATTATGATACACAGACAGACAAGATTGTTAGGAAAGTAAAGAGATATAATGTGGTTATTAATAGGCTGCATACATATACAACCGTTATATATTTATAAGAATTCCTGATTGTTGGTGTTTTATGCTATGCCTTTTATAAGCATGTGGTTTGTTTTATTTACTATAACTTTGTTACCAAAGAGGATGAGACTGAAGTTAGTCGGTTTTATGAAGATAGCACTACTATACTGTGCCAAGCTTCCAATTATCACCTGTGAATCTACTGTGCTGTAGAGGACAGTGCATGGCGATTTCGGTATAGCTATGACAGGAATATATAAGTATTAAAAAAAAAAGAATAGGAAAAATCCTCAATATCTTGTGAACACAAGTTAATCACTGCAAAAGTAACTTAGATTTAAAGTGAGATGTTGGTATCCTTTGGGATGAACAGTGATTCACAAGCACAGTATCAGTATAATTTATAGAAGAAGAAAAAAATAAAATAATATAAATAGCAATGATTCAAAAGAAGATTGTATCATATGTACAGGTATAAATACATATCGTAGGACCTATTTAACATTTAAATGGTATTGTGATTGATTGGATTGTATAACGCCATATAATGAAATTAAAAATTGATAAGCCAAGAAACCAGTGATAATCAAATAATATATATTGTTAGGTGTAACTTCCTGTGGCGGCGCCACCGTCGTGCGGCGCGTCTATAAAAGGCTGCGAAGCCCGGTGTGCGGCCTCTTTTGGTCGACAGACGTGCTCTCGAACGAATCTCCGTATCATACCGTGTTTGCTTTATAAATTCTTGTACTGATTTTTGTTAAAATTAATTATACGATTTGTTATAAGTTTCTTTTATTTAATTAAATTTAGAGGTTATACCTAACATCAGAAGTGGGATTCGAGGCCATTTTGGTCGCGAATAACAATTTTGATTAAGGATTGATTACATGTCGAGTAGAAAACGCCCATCGTTACGAGAGCACGCGTCTCCGTTCTCCACCTATCAAATATAGGTGAACTAGGAGCGTTAATGGACGTAAGTCTCAACAACTGGTGTCGCTGGAACAACGTGCGGTCGCTCAGCGAAACAGGGGTTCGCATATAGCTACTGACGTAGATGCTGAAGACGTGCCTGCGCCGGCCCCGCTGCGCTGTCGTCGCCCGCGCAGACAGTCGGCGCGCCAGCCAGACCCGCCAACGAGCGCACCTGGTGCGGTGGCGCGATCGGTTGCTACCTCAACAGACATTACGAAACGTCTTATCGACGCTTAATGTCATGAATCTGGTGAGATCTTTCCATTTTTATATTTCATACTTTTAAGTATGCGCAACATTGACGAATAGTTGCGATGAAGTAGATCGTGGTCATTCAGTGAACCGACAGACGGTGTCAGTTTTGTCGTTAAAAGGTGAAGCAAGCGCGTAGTAACGTGAGTGGGCTAGTGATGATCATACTTGGTCATATATGATAGCAGACTACCTAGTAGTAGATTCTCAAATACGGTGCTATAGTTGCAATATAGTCGGGTAGTATAGAAGTAAATTTAGTTCTTTTGAAAAATAACCTACGGACAAAATCGTATATGCATTTTGTAAGAAGATAGGTCATACTGAATACGTTTACTTTACAAAGAAATAATCTGAATTAGGCTAACGCAAATTTTCGCCGTGACTTGGACTAGTGATAATGCACATCGCGACGAAATTATCGCGCCGTAATATGCGGGTACCCACAGATGTTTACATTGATAGTGGTTCAACAACTTCTTTTAAATCAAATGATCGTTTTCGTGTTGTAAGATGCACATATTATGCTGTTTAGACGAAACGGATATGCGGTCTGATTATACCCACAAATGTTTAGTACGATAGTGGTTCAACAACTTCTTTTAAATCAAATGATCGTTTTCGTGTTGTAAGATGCACATATTATGCTGTTTATACGAAACGGATGTGCGGTCTGATTATACCCACAAATGTTTAGTACGATAGTAGTTCAACTTCTTTTAAATCAAAATGATCGTTTTGTGTTGTAAGGTGCACATATTATGCTGTTTAGACGAAACGGATATGCGGTCTGATTATACCCACAAATGTTTAGTACGATAGTGGTTCAACAACTTCTTTTAAATCAAATGATCGTTTTCGTGTTGTAAGATGCACATATTATGCTGTTTAGACGAAACGGATGTGCGGTCTGATTATACCCACAAATGTTTAGTACGATAGTAGTTCAACTTCTTTTAAATCAAATGATCGTTTTCGTGTTGTAAGGTGCACATATTATGCTGTTTAGATGAAACGGATATGCGGTCTGATTATACCCACAAATGTTTAGTACGATAGTGGTTCAACTTCTTTTAAATCAAAAGATCGTTTTCGTGTTGTAAGATGCACATATTATGCTGTTTAGACGAAACGGATATGCGGTTTGATTACTTTCTTACTTTATCTGCAAAATTCATAACATCTCACAAGAAGTAACTTCTTAGTACCTTGTGATTATCTTAAAGACGCCAGTACTCCTTGGTAATGATATTTTTAATATTGAAAAGACATTGCGTATACGAAATAACGATTTTTAGCGGATTTTTAGAAACCGCTCTTTTGAAAATGATATAGCGCGTAGTGAATCGATAGCGCGACTTCAATTGATAAATACACCGTTTCGTGGTGATGAAAAAGAAAATTTGTAGTCTTAATGAATAAACATTCTGAATACTTTTTAGTGGCTCAGTCACAGCTATGGTCAATACCGTATAGAGATACACATTAGACTACTTGTTAACGAAGTAGCATTATGTAGGTACGACGGTTAATTACCAAATCGACCTTATAAATTATTTTACGGTTATAACTTAAGCATGCGTGTGAAAATCCAGATTTACAATTAATTTCCGCTAAGTGTAATTACCTCGCTCCTGAGGTTGTGTATCTTAGGAGACTGGAACTATTTGTAAGAGTCAGGTCAGGCCGAGCGTATACAAATAGAAATGATGGATTCTTCGTTCAAACAAATTTACTATTAGGTATTGGTTACTATAGGTATTGGTTGGCATAACATCTTGCGCGAGGCCAAGGACAAGATAGATCTCCGCCCCCTCGGAATAGACGGCTTGCGGCTTCGATCCGCGATTACTGGGGGCGGATTCTGGAAGTCTCCGGCACTGACAACGCCGAGAAGGCCGCCGCTCTGGCGTCCAAACTCCGGGTCCTAATCCCGGAGGATGTGGCCAAGGTCTCAAGGCCCTCAAAGACCGCAGAAATACGGCTCATGAGATGCTGGATGACTCAGTGACGCCGGACGATGTCGCCGCCGCCGTCGCGCGTGAGGGTGAGTGTGAGGCCGAGGTCGTAAGGGTGGGGCCAATAAGAAGGGGCAGGCCCAATTCCCTGGGGTCCTGCTGGGTCCGTGGCCCTATGGCGGCCATCAAAAAGGTCACCAAGGAGGGGCATATCCGGCTCGGCTGGCTTTCCGCAAAGGTGGAGCTGCTGCGGCAAAGACCGCTGCGGTGCTACCGGTGCCTGCAGGGCGGGCACCCTAGGAGCCAATGCACGCAGGAGGAGGACCGCAGCGGCCTTTGTTACCGATGCGGAGAGGCGGGCCACAAAGTCGCAGCGTGCGCCGCAGCCCCCAGATGTGTATGTGCGTCCCAGGGGCGGCCGGCGGACCATTGGGTGGGGAGCAAGAAGTGCACCCCGCCCAAAAGGAAGGGAGGAAAACGGCCCGCCTCACAGGCCCCAGGCCGTAGGAGTGGTGCAGAGGAGGGCATGGACACCTCCCCTCCCAGCAATCAAGGAGGCAGGGGCGGCCCAGGCCGCCCCTAGATCGCTACCGGGCCGGGGTGACGACCGCGGGGGCGGTCCCACCCCACCACACTAGGCCCGAAGAAGTCGCGCGCATGTCCCCGCGCGCCTTCCCCAGGGAAGACGGGGGAAGTGGTGGGTTCCACAGGGAACCCGCAGAGATGGGGCCCGCTGTAGAGTGGGCCACCGCCGTCGGAGTCGCGGTTGAATGTTATCGATCCCGCGACTCCGACTAATGGCGTTGGGTGAGGGACATCTTGGAGTTTTTAGTGAGTAGGAGTCTCACAGTACCCCCGGGCTTCCCCGGGGCCGGCGGGTCTCCATGAGGAATTTTCTCCAAGTTAAAAAAAAAAAGGTTTTGGTTGGCATAATGATAGTGATGAATTATATTACGCGACAAAAATAGACTATACATTGTTGACAAAATTGACTAAACGAGTAATGTTGTCTACCATTTCGCAAATCTATGATCCGTTAGGATTATTGTCCCCTGCCGTTATTATATCAAAAATATTATTGCAAAAATTGTGGCTTAGTAAGTTGGATTGGGATACTCCGGTGTCACCTGAAATAGTCGTAACATGGAACAATTTTCTAGCTACATTTAATCATTTAAACGATTTAAAAATTCCTCGTCATGTAATAGGAGATGATCCGCAGCATGTGGAACTGCACGTTTTTACGGATGCGTCACAGAGTGCGTATGGAGCGTGTGCCTATATCCGCACTTACAGTGACAATTCGGATGTCACTGTAAAATTATTGTGTGCAAAAGCAAGGTTGCACCATTAAAGTCGATTACCATACCAAGGTTAGAGCTCTGTGGCGCACTAGTAGGTGCAAAACTTTACAAAAAGGTGATCGAATCTTTACGGCTAACTTTCAACCGGGTCTTCTTCTGGACCGACTCTACTATTGTCATCAGTTGGGTCCAGATGTCTCCGCATTTACTGAAACCGTTCGTACAAAATCGGGTCACAGAAATAAACGAACTTACGAATGACTCTATCTGGTTCCATGTTGCTAGTGGAGACAATCCAGCTGACCTATTATCGAGAGGGCTAAATCTCGACATGTTGGCTAGTTGTGATCTGTGGTGGACCGGTCCGCCTTATCTACGAAATCATCGTTTCAACATTCAGGATCATGTAAAAAGTTTCGGTAACGATAAACCTTACATAAACGTTTTACCAGAGTTAAGGTCTCAAGACGCATCTAATTTTATTTGTGTTCGTTCAGAAGTTTTTATTCAATTTGAAAATTATTCATCTTTCAATAAGTTAAGACGTACTTGGGCATATGTATTACGTTTTCTGAACAACACACGTAACCGTATCCACCGCAGTGATAAGTCAATTGATCGGCTTGATTGTCTATCCGTAGACGAATTGAATGCGTCGGAACTCATTTTAGC
Organism: Achroia grisella; assembly: GCF_030625045.1. Lineage (NCBI taxonomy): Eukaryota > Metazoa > Arthropoda > Insecta > Lepidoptera > Pyralidae > Achroia > Achroia grisella. The sequence goes on from NW_026712858.1 coordinate 154,494, forward strand.
TAAATTCGCCCAGATGCAATCGTTTCCAGAATTATACGAACGATTGTTAAGTAATTTACCAATTAAATCCAACGGCAAGAAGATGAATCCGGTTTGAATGTATATCCGGTTTGAATGTATTCTTAGACTTTTGTGCTCAAAACATAATACGCGTTATTATGTGCCAGAAATCTTACTAGGAAAATAGTGCGTGAGTGTATTATTTGTACGCGAATGAAAGGTAAAACTTTAACCCCAATTATGGGAAACTTGCCGTCCGAACGATTGGATTCTGGATTTCCTTTTATACGAACGGGTGTTGATTATGCTGGGCTAATTATGATGTTAAATCGAAAGGGCAGAGGTGCTCGTTTGACAAAATGTTATGTAGCTCTTTTCGTTTGTTTTGTTACTCGGGCAGTTCATCTAGAACTTGTCACCAGTCTATCTACTGAAGATTATATTTTGACTCTTAAACGCTTTATTAGTAGACGAGGTAAACCTAATTGTATTTATTCCGATAATGGTAAAAATTTCGTAGGAGCAGCAAAGGAATTTTTCTTCCTTTTTGTTAATAAAGGTAAACAGTTATTGGAATTTGCCGCAAATGAAGGTATACAGTTTCAGTTTATCCCCCCTTATTCCTCCCACTTTGGAGGTCTTCGGGAAAGCGGCGTAAGATCATGTAAACATCATCTCAGACGTATTGTGGGTAATGCTAAGTTAACATACGAGGAACTTAGCACATTTTAACACAAGTCGAATCCGTGCTCAATTCCCGTCCAATGTCACCGTTATCCTCAAATCCTACAGATTTAAACCCTCTCACGCCTGGCCATTTCCTTATTGGCCGACCATTAACTGCTCCGCCAGTCGAGAGTTTACTGGACGTCTCTACCTCAAGACTATCTCGCTACCATTACATTGAGCAGCTACGTCAACAATTCTGGCAGCGCTGGTCTCGAGAATATGTGTCCGAACTTCAACAACGGACTAAGTGGAAGACGCAACAGAAGGACATTAAACTGGACGCTTTAGTCATTTTAAAGGACGACAATTTACCGCCTCTTAAATGGAGATTGGGACGAATCAAACAAGTATATACCCGTGCTTACGGTGTCTCCCGGGTGGCATATATCTACACAGCAGCTGGGGTAACAAGAAGAGCATTTTCTAAGATATGCCCTTTACCACTGCAGCCAGAAGAGTAACATATTAAATGTACAATTGTTGGAAGTCGGAGCTTCCAAGGCCGGGGTATGTCTACGCCTGCTTCCGGAAACATAAAAAAAAAACCTATGTCTACTCTGTATTGTGTTCATATCTGTAACAAAATTTAATCTGTAACAAAACTTAATCTGTAAATTACTACGCATATCTTTTTCCAATAAAATACATGTAAAAATATAAAAAAGGGATTTTGAAGCCTCTGTTACTGAATAAACTCGTTACCTGTATTTATCAGAACTGCAAAGTCCATTCATATTTTTAAACGACAAGTAAAAGACTTCATCTTCAACATTTAAATTTTAGTTAGTATGACATTTTAATTAATATTTAGTTTATTCTATTTAACTTTAAAATTATGTATAGTAGTTTATGTAAGTGTATCTAGTTTAATATATGAATATTATTGTGTACATAAATTTTAATTCATATAATATTTATTATTATTTTTCTTTATTATCATTATATATTTGTTACCTTTTAGTTTTCTCCTGTTCATGTCATTTTACCTACCTGTTCGATGTTTCAATCCGTTTCCCTAAGGTTGCCTTGAAAAGATTGCTTTTAGCAATAAGGCCGCCTTATTGTAACGATACATGTGTCTTTTGTTATATTGTTTGTGCTTCTTCTTTACTGTACGTTGCAAATAAAGTATATTCTATCTATCTATCTATCTATCAATTAGCACTATATATATATTAAATACTCAAAAAGAAAAATATTGAATACATAACCAACTGGTTAAACAATTAATAAGAGGAAATCAGTCATAGTGATTAGAGCAGACCAGTTTTTACATTGAGCAGCACCCGTTCACGAGTATGACGGATGAGCCAGCCATCACTGCGCTCGACCATATTTTAGGAGCCCAATGACCCGGCCCACCACGCCGCCACAAGTCTGGACATTTTAGTGAGCATGACTACTCAAAACACTAGACCACGTCAAAGCTACTCACAATTGCCATCTGATAGTTATAGTATTCACATTTTACATAAGAATGCATGCGGCAATTAATACAAAAACCGCTACGCTTTCATATTTCTAAAATCAATCAATTAAATCAAGAAAGCAATGAGAAAATAAAATTATAACGTTGTATGCTAATAAACTAATTATTTACTTGATATGTTGTCATCTATGAATTCGTCTATCCTGTAATAGGCTTTCTTACATAAAAATTGTTTAATATAAGATTTGAATTGCCTCTCTGTCAGATTTAATGCAGATTCTGGCAGTTTATTATAAAATCTTATGCAATTGCCATAGAATGAATTACTGTTTTTGTGCAGACGGCCTTTAGGTAAAGTAAGCGTAGTTATATTGCGTAAGTTTCTACTTGTACAGTCTTTGAGTTTTTTAAAATATATCTAAGTTCTTCCGTGTATACATAATATTTTCATAAATGTATTGTGAAGTAACGGTCAAATATCCTGAATATTTGAGTCTTTAAAGTTTTTATTTGAGTCTTTTACCATAAATACAACGTATGGCTCTCTTTTGTAAAACAAATATAGTATTTATATCGGCTGCTTTACCCCACAGCAGTATGCCATAAGACATTATGCTATGGAAATAACTAAAATATACAAGTTTAGCCGTCGCCACGTCTGTTAATTGCCTAATTCTTCTAATTGCATATGCAGCAGAACTGAGTCTACTGGCCAATTTTGAAATATGGGGCCCCCATTGTAATTTCGAATCCACTGTTATACCTAAAAAAACTGTATCATTAACAAAATTTACTATTTCGTCATTAAGCAATAACTGTAAATTTATTAGTCTTACATTAGGAAGTGTAAATTTTATACACTTTGTTTTGCTGGAATTTAATAATAGGTTATTATATGTAAATCAATTTAATATTGCAGACATAGCACAATTTACATCGTCTAATTGATTACTTTGACGTCAATTTTAAACACTAACGAAGTATCATTCGCAAACAGCACTATATCTGCAATTTTCTCTACCATAAAGGGAAGGTCATTTATGTAGATTAAAAAAGAGAAAGGGGCCTAAGATTAACCCTTGTGGAACGCCCATCTTAATATTAGCTCCCTTAGATTTTACACCGTCAATATCTACAGTTTGGACCCTATCCTCTAAATAAGTTCTCATTAATTTTAGATCATTATCTCTTATACCATAATGTTCGAGCTTGTACAAAAGCGTTTTATGATCCACACAATCAAATGCCTTTGATAGGTCACAAAAAACTCCGAGTGCATCCTGTGACTTCTCCCAAGATTCGAAAATATGTGTCATTAGCGCAACACCTGCGTCAGTGGTAGACTTGCCGGCGGTCCGTTAACCCTGAAGTGTTGTAACATTTGATTTAACATTATCTTTTCAAACACCTTACTTAGAACTGGCGAAATAGATATAGGTCTATAGTTCCCTGGCTCAAATTTATCTCCTGATTTAAATAGTGGGATTAATTTGCTAAATTTCATTAAATGTAGAAAAACGTCTTTATCAATACATTTATTAAAAATAGTGGCTAGATATGGAGCAACAATATCTATGAAAGAACTAACTACTTTTACAGACATGCCCCAAAGGTTTTCCGTATTTTTTAAATTTAGCTCTTTGAATATTTTTATGATATGAAAGGGGCTAACATGTGAAAATTTAAATCTTAAAGAACAACAACCGATATTAGTCTCTAGTAATTTTTTTGCTCGAGATTGAGATGAGTCCAGAGATGTAATATCAATCGGAATATTAGCAAAAAAATCTTCAAAAATATTAACTACATCTTTTGTTGTTGTTATTAATTTATTATCATAATTTAATGTAAATTGAATTGAATTATTGAATTATTTAATTGAATTATTTATTCAGATGAATGTGGTAAGGGTCTGGGCCGTTCATTATCAGAAAGTCTATCTCAACATGTCATAAATAACTGTCTTCCTGGTGCTTCATTGCCTAATATTTTAAATAAGGTGGTTAATGGTATGTATGATAAGTTAACCACATTAGTCATTGCTCTAGGCAACTGTTTATATGTAAAAAAAGTCATGTCATTAAACTTGTAAACTCTTTGCTTAATATTGCTGAGCTGGGCATGAGGTAAAATAATTTTATGTGCATTTCCTTACTGTCGTTCTCTGACTATTGAATAAAATAAGTTCATATATTATATTAATAATTTAATTTCTAATATGACATGTCGTCATAATGCAGTACAGATGTTCTATGTTTAACTGAACATTGGCTCAAAGTGAGCAATATGATGTTGATGTAAGTAAAAGATGTTGATGGTGAGTAAAAGAACGTAGTGATATTGGCAATCTTTCCGTTGAGTATTGTATTGAAATTTCCTGTGTGGAACTAGAAAATTATATAGTTATGTGTGTATATAGCCCTCCAAATAGTGATTATAATTTATTTGAAGAGGTAATGGAGGATATTTTCAAAAAAAGAGTATTTAATATTAACAAAAAAATTATAGTGTGTGGTGATTTCAATGTTGACATTTTATCACATAACACCACAAAAACTAAATTAATGAGTTTATTTCAATGTCTTCCACGAACCCACTCGTATCACAGCCACGTCTGCTACTTGTTTGGATAACATATTTAGCAACAGTGAGTATTTATTTCATATTTCATATTGCTTTATTCACAAATGTAACAAATCTCGTTACACAACAGCATGTCAATAGTAATTACATTTTTAAGATAATTATGTCATAATTACAATTTTGAATATTCAAAATAATAAATTAAATAATATGTAACATACTAATAAAAGTCACTTAATGGAAAATGTCATAATTGTACATTGAAATTCAGATATTCCGTCACATTGTAAAAAGGATGTTGCTCGAAATATGATTTTATTTTGTTCTTAAATTCTGTTGATGTTAATTGCATTGTTTTATTTGATAGTTTATTGTACATTTTTATTTTTAAGTAAATACCTTGTTTTATTGTTTTTGCAAGTCGTAATCTTGGTAATTCTAATTTATGTCCATTTCGTGTCATGTAATTATGGTTATCCGCCTTTTTACGCAGTGTTTTGCTCTTTTCGTTTATGTCTAACAACGAATACTATATGAACAATGATGTAACTGTCATTATACGTTGTTCAATGAAATACGGTATCACAGAGGTGCGTCTATGGATTCCGCATATAAGTCGGATAGCTCTTTTGTGTTGCCTCAGGACTTTTGCTATGAGACTTGCATTACCCCAGACTGTAATACCATATGACAATGAAGACTGAAAATATGCGAAGTACATAGTTTTCAGTACTTTTTTTGATAACACTTGCTTCGGTTTACTCAAAGCATAATTGGCTGATGCTAATTTATTACATAATCTTTCGATATGTGATGCATGACTTACTGTACTATCTATAGTGTATCCTAAAAATGTGGTACTTTGACTATATGTGTTGTCAGAATAGACAGAATTTTGCTTCTTACGTCTGGTGGAGTATTACATTAAAATACTTTTAGCGGCATTTAATACAATACCATTTGATTGAAACCAATCATGCAGCGTTTCTACGGTGTTAGTCATCATTCTATCTAGTTCCGTTTTATTTGTATTTCTTATTCCTACATACGTATCATCTGCAAATAAAGTTACAAATGTCTCTTCTGGTAAATTAGCTGGCAGATCGTTTACATATATATGTAAACGAAAAAGAAAAAAGAATAGGTCCAAGGATGGAACCTTGAGGAATACCAATACTAATGTTCTGCATTTCTGATACTGTATTGTCATTTAACGATACTATCTGTTTTCTGTTACTTAAATATGATTTCATTATTTTAATAGCATTATGTCTAAGTCCATAGTAATCTAATTTATCAAATAATAGGTCATGTCACAAACAGTCTATGGCTTTAGTGAGGTCACAAAAAATGCTACCGCATTTCATAGATTTATCAAAAGATTCCAGTATAAATTCCATGGTGTTAGTAATTGCTATATCTGTCGACCATATTGTTTGTCTGAAGAGTGAAGAGATTATTTTCCTCAAAATACTGCACCATATGTTTCTTTAATATTGTTTCCATAATTTTAGAAAGTACAGGCAAAATACATATTGGACGATAATTTGTAGGTTCTTCAGCGTCACCTTTTTTGGAGGAGTGAGGACGCCACCGTCACGTAAACATTAGCTCTCCGTACTATTGGTTCCAAAAAATTTAAAAAGTGTGTAAATCCTGTCGAAAATTGATTAAATATATAAATATCATTGTGACTATTAGGATATATATGTTATACAGAAGAAAAAGTGTTAAATAATAATAAAAAGTGATAAAGTGAATTAACTATGATATGGGATATATAACAATTACAAGACAGAATTTCAATATAAATAATTATCAGTGTAGAAAAAACCTGTATTCGTGTTAATTGCAAGTAAAGGACAATCAATAAATTGATTAAATAACAATAAAATTTGGTATGTGCATCTTTAATGTTTGGTGAGGGTGCAAACAAAATAATTCAAAACGCATAACGAACATTAAGAATCCAGTGAAACTATACATCGCTAATTTCAAAGGTTTTTATGAATACAAAATTGGCCTAGTAGCTATACTTACAATTTTTAGTATACTGGTCAAAAATTGATTGCAAGATTAAATCCTACTAGTACAGCATTTTTTGTGTTTATCCTGTTACGGAATAATATTTAGAAACAGTGTAGACTAAAGTGTGTGAATAAAAAGACTACAATATTTAAATTCATACGTGCACAGTACACATTGGTGTTGAGACAATGGATACGAAATCCGATCCGAAAAGTTTCCAAAAGCGGCCGTAAGATGGCAGTAGCAACATGCAAATGTAAAATTGATATAAAAGAGACTATAGTATGTTCTTCTTGTAAAAATAGATACGAATATAACTGCGCAGGTGTCTCAGAAAAGCGATTCTTTATAATGGATATGAGAAGCGAAAAAATTGGAAGTGTCTATTATGTATACAAAAACAGAAAATTTGTAAAAATGCATTCTCAATCGATCAATCTAACGTAACATTAAGAAAAAAACAAATAATACAGTAAATACTAAAGACATAAAACCCGAAGAAACTGTATCTCAAATGTCTATCACATCCATACATAGTATAGATACACTCATGTCTCAAAATTTGGATTCACATATACTTACCGATACTGATAACTTAAACGACTTATTTTTATCCCCCGAAAAGTTATCAAAAAGTTTAGAATGTACTGTTGGTAGCAAATTAACAACACTAGAATTCAAGGAAGAAATTAGTCAACTTACATCTAATCTTCAGAGCACGCAAAATGAATTAGAAAACATAATAATAGAAAATAGCGAATTCAAATGACTAACTAACTAACTAGTATCAAAATTAACAAAAGAAATAGATATTTTAAAAAACCTATGTCATTCACCATTAAATAAAAGCATTACTAACTCAAATAAAAAAAATAAGTACAACATTTTACGATGCACAAACGCACCAACGAAGACCCCTCCAGATAATAATTTCAGCACACCCAAAGCCAATTTTAAAGAATGTATGAATCTCGAAAATAAGATAACAAGACTCGAACAAGAACTATCGCGATCTAATGAGTGTATTAAGGATCTAAATAAACAAATTAGAATACTTGAGTTGAAGTTGCATAAGCCTGACAATAGAATTAATAATAATAAGACAACGTTTTCACTCGAAAATACATCACTTCGAAACAAACAAAATACCAACTCTAAATATATATACACTTACAGTACACAACAATGCTCTGGATTAGCTTCAGCTTTAATACATTCTCGACAAAATACAGTATATCAAAAATATGAAGTATCAGGCTATACAAAGTAGTACTTTCGAAGTATTAAATAGTTGCCGCGATGTAAAGGTACATAAAGACAACAAGATAGTAATATGTATTGGAGAAAATGATACAAATCCTAGACATACTTTGGAGGAACTTGAAATGATACTAAACAAATTAAACTGTTCTGTCTTAGTACTAAATGTTTTAAAAAACAAGTCAATGAATATAAATATGCTAAATAATAGTATCCAAAAAATATGTGACAAGTATATTAACTGTTATTTTACAAAATGCTGTTCCAAAGATTTAACTGTCATCTGTAAATCCATTAATTATACTATTGACTGTATTGATTATGACCGAATTTATTGTAATCACAAAGAATTAAAGAAACTTATAACATTGAATAGAGTAAGTGCCAAGTCAAAAATTCAAACGTGGAAGAAAGGAACAATCCCCTATTATTTTGCCCGTAAAACTGAAGAAAACGATGATTCATGTTCTGATATTCATTCAAAAAAACTGAAACACAAAAAGGGAACAATTCCTTACTACTTCCCAGTAGTAAATCCGACAACATTTTTTCGAGACTAAACATGAAACAGAGATATATATAAATATACTTCATCGAAATATTGCTAGTTTTTTTTTCTAAAAGAGAATTATTAGAAATAACGTTACACGACCTACAAGATACGTGCAATGAACCGGATATAATATGTTTAACACAAACATTTTTAAAAAAGGGAAACGATAATTATCTAAAACTTCATAACTACAATATGGTTACTAATTTCTGTAGAGATAGGCAAAGAGGTGGGACTTGTATTCTGGTTAAAGAATTGCCATTTATAAAAAAGCATTCAGTACAAAAAATCTTCGAATGCTGCGGTATGGAAATCTTACCAAATAAAATTATTGTAATCTATCTTTACAGGACACCTTTATCTAACCCCTGTACATTTTTAAATAAACTTGATTGCTTACTACATCAAATATCAAAAAAATATAACGGGAAGCTAAAAATTGTTGTGGTAGGAGACTTTAATATAAATACATTAAAACATGGAACAGCATCAAATTACCTAAAAGATCTAGCTCAAAATTACAATCTGAAACTTCATATTAATTAGCCCACTAGCAAAGATTCCTGTATAGATCATATACTAAGTAATATAGAAAGTGCAACTGCAAAAGTGTTACCACTTATCTGACCACGAAACTGCCCAATTGTTAAGCTTTCCGGTCCGGATCAAGCCTCTGAAACCTGCATCTTATTACATTTATAAAAGAGACTATAGAGAAGAAAATATTCTAAAATTTCTTGAGTGTCTGAAAAACCTTTCCTGGTCTGATATTTACGTAGAGTCCAACTTAAATGTAGCGTTTCATAGGTTTCATGAATCGATAAGGGAATTTTATAAATTGTGTTTCCCAAAATTAAAAATTAAAATTAATACATTTAATAAGCTAAAGATCAACTGATCTGAGGATTAGTAAAGGCATAAGGCTTAGCAGTAGGGCAAAAAGATCACTGAGATATAAATATTACAAAGATAAGACATTAGAAAATAAAACTAAGTATAAAGCATACTCCAATGTATTAAAAAAAACGTATATATAATCTCAAAAGAAACGCAAACATTAAATTCATTAACAGGAGTAAAAATAAATGCAAACCATCTTGGACTATTATAACAAATGAAATCCACAACATGACATGTGATAGTAATATTTAAGGACGTGTGTGTACACGCTCCTTTGGGGTTAGAATTTGGGAGCTTCAATGATAGACTCGACGGACAGAATAGAAGTGTGTTTTTATTGTAACAATATATGGACCTTATATACAATTTGACACGTGTCGCTTTTAAGCGCAGCTGCAGGTAACGACGGCTGGAAGGTCGCGCAGCTGCGTTACACGTGCCGTGCGATAAGGATTCTAGAAAGTGGACGGTTGCACGTGTAGAAACTGTGTTACTACAAATATAAATGTTTTAAAGACTAGTAATAAAGTATTGACAAAACCTACAGACATAGCCACAGCTTTCAACAACCATTTTATTTTCTAACCTTATTTTTCTTATATAAATTCTTAAATATCTATATAAATTCTTCTTGTTCTGTTCTTGTGTTGAATCTGCATTCCAAATAAGTGGTAGAATTAAAATTTGACTATTCAAAAGTGCTTGTAATGAGTTTATTTGAATAAAGACTATTTCTATTCTATTCTATTCTGTCGGGCTACCAATTTTCTCATCAATATCTGAAACAGATAAAATTCGAACAGCAGGTTTTCCGTCATTTTTCCTGACAAAAATACCGCCATTACGAGACTAACAATAACGAAAACCATTTTCTCGCGTTCGTAGTCTTGCCTCACGAAATAACTGTCGGTTGTGTTTGGTTAGTCTTTCATTAAAGTATATTTTAGTAGGATTTCCATTTGTAATATTTTCTGACGTCAAATTTTTACGAGATTTTCCAGCTCTTATTAGTTCGTCCCTTTTAGATTTCCGTAACAGCTTCACAACGATTGGACGAGAAAATTTTGATACATCTGTTGCGTTCTTTGCTTTTTTGGTACCCACACGAATTACATCATCGATGTCAATATCTTCCAGTTTTAGCCCTATTTTCTGTGCAGTGGTCAATACTAAATGATGAATATTTTTGTTTTCCGTCTCCTCTGTGCCGACTATTTCCACTTCATTCTTTACATTGTCTTGCTTTCGTAACGCGAGATGTTGTTCTAAATTACTAACCGTTAGTTTAAGGCTGTGAATTTCTAGTTCCGCGTTCTGTAGTTTATTTTCTATTTCTGTAGTTTTATTATCTGACAGTTCAGCCAATATAGAAGATACTTGGTTTTTTATTTCGATATTTTGCCGTTTGACCTCCGTCATTTCCTGTCTGAGCTGACGCAGTTCTGTTATAAGTAATGACTCCTTATTTGTTTCAGTCTCTTCAATTGTGTTTCTGACTTTTTGTTTTGTCACTTGCGACTTGCCACCCCGCGGTGTTTACGTTATTGCAGTTTTTACTGTTAGTGGAAACTGTGGTTTGAGTTGAACGCACTGGAGTTAGCGTGTTGTCGGTTTTTGGCCGCACGCAAACACAAGAAAAACATTGCCATTCGTCCTTGTATGATTTTGACAATCCGTGATACTGTTCTACAGAAATATTTATACAGCTTAAATCATATACCTTTTTACACCTAGAACAGCACAAAACGTAGTTTTTATCTAAAATTTTGTTATTGCAGCCAGCGCAGGTATTATTAATTTTATTTATTTCTCTGTACTTCGTTGAGTTAGACAAGCGAACTTTGTACCTTTCCAACGGTATGCGGCCGGGCCGTAGCAGCGGCGGCAGTGGCGGCAGCGGCGGTTGCGGCGGGTGCGGGTAGTTGTAGTGAACCACGGGTTGCACTGGTCGGTGACAAGCGGTTAGGCGACGATGTAATTTAGTAATTTTGAATATTTACTCGTTGATATCTTCTTCTCTTCTCTATCTTGAAAAGCACAATTTAATGTGTAACTGTTATTTTAAATATATTGTAGTGTTGTATCTAATATATATTAAAGTTGATCTGTTAATTTATTTATTTTTATTTATTGATGAACTTTATTGATTTTGTACAATAGGCGGGCTTAATACTAATAGCATTCTCTACCAGCCAACCTTAGGGAGTGCAGAGATACTCGAAGGCGGTTTAGTTTAAAGAAATTAAATGTAATTATATTAAATAGATATAAGATCATACATATACATGATAATATACTACATACAAACAAATTATGAGTTTACATACATACATATTTATATATATTATAAACATACTACACATATCGAGTCTGACAGTACGCGCGTTCAGATGTGCACGTATTATTTTAATTAAATATATACGGATTAATCGGCGCGGCGCAAGCCGTGCTAGTTTGCTAAGGCCATGTGTGATAAACTTGTGGTTAACGAGCTCCTCGCGTTCCTGCAGCAAAAACTGGACGTAATGGATGAAATTAGTGCAGTACAGATATGTACGTCCAACTTCAGCCAGGACGACATCGCGAAGGCGAAGGTCCTGCTCTATGAGTCTCTCAACAAGAGCGAACAGATGGTGTCTCGCAGACGCGACGGCACTCATAAAAGTCTAGAAGATATCATAGCGCTGCTGAAGGTGACCGATCCTGATGACGTGCCGACTTTTGTGGCGAAGGATATTAACAAGCTTCCTCCCGTCACTTTCGACCACGTCGACGTTACTTGCCTGCTCAAGGACATCGTCTCCTTGAAAAAGAGCCTGGCCGATGTGACGCTACGATTAAACGTGTCCGAGGGAACCATTATTGAGTTGCGCAAGGAAGTAGATAGTTTGCGTGATTCACGAAAATTATCTAGGTCATCTGATGACGCTAGAAATGTAAACACGCGTCGTGGAGCATGCCTCGATGAGTCCGCCGCGACTATCGAGTCAGCGTTTTCACCTACGACCGATGCGGTGACGCCGAGAGCCGACGTCGTTCCTCGTCCCGCGCCCCCTGCCCGCACACCGCGAGCGCCCGCACCGCTGCAAGTGGAAGCAGCACCAGCAAAGTCCGCGGTGCTATTAAAGCGCCAGGATTTTGCCACCGTCGCCGCTAAAAAACCAACTACTCAGCGGAATGAGCCTAAAGTGACTCTGAAAATGACCCCTATGTGTACAAAGTCTGCTGACCGTGACGATGATGGTTTTGTCACGGTACAAAAGAAGAGGCGCACAATAGAGGGTCAATCGAAATCATTGTGGCACAGCACTGACATCAACTTCTTGTTACGTGCCGCAACACCGACCACAATATATGTACCTATCCCGCCTACACTACGCTACTAAGGAACAGGACATTGTTGACTACATCCGGACTAAAAGCAACCTGACATTGAGGGTGACGCAGTTGGAATCGAGCCACAACGCGAGCTTCAAAGCGTTCGTGGCCCTGGTCCCCACCAATATGCTGCCCACCTTCATGAAGGAGGACTACTGGCCGAATGGGGTGGTCTATCGGCGCTACCGTGGCAGATTGCCGTCGTCAGTGCCGTGACCATAGAGACAATTTTATTTTACATATTTGATTATTATTTCTTATGTATGTTAGTCTATAAGGTATTTATAATATGGGCCATGTAGCCTGAATTAAATAAATAAATAAAATAAAAAAAATAAAATATAAAAAAGATAATGATGATGATGATCATTTTTGCAGTTCTATGTTAGACTATTTAAAAGGTAAGCATTAACACTTTTTTTAAAACTATATTTTGTAGGAAGTGTACGAATGTCTTCAGGCAGTGAGTTCCAGAGACGCGAGGCTTGCAAAATAAAAGAGTCAGACATGAAACTACTTTTATAGAGGGACGTAGCTAGGACGAGGGAATTTTTAGAGCGCAGGTTACGGTCATGGGCGTCCCTGAGATACTGAAATTTGCATTTCAAGTGTGGGAAACACACCTATATTATATTGTATATTTTATTATAACCTCTTTGTTATATTATATTCGCCAAAAAGAAAATTTTATATGGAAAAATATTCAGTTATGTAATTGTGAACGCAAACCCGCGCGCCATAACACGTTTCGCGTGGAACGGTGTATTGACTGCAACATAACCAGTAGTCCGTGACGGCTTGCTATTGTCTCGATGCGCAAGCGTCGGACCGCCGTGTGCCTAGGTAAATCAGTCTCTAGTATGCACTCACGGCGAATGCACGCTCAAATTTTTACTCCATCGCTTACCAATCTATTGTATATTTTCTATCTACATTCTTCCTAATTGTTACGTATCTCTCTCTCTCTCTCTGTTTCTTTATATATCTATACCGTGCTGTGTTTGTAAACCCTATTAGTGAGAAAAATATAATAACCTTATATACTTAAGTGCCGGTGTTTAATTTTGTTACCACATTGGTGACCCCGACGTGATCTGAAAAAAAAAAAAGGTAACAAAATCCATTAGAACACCCGCTGGATACATAATAATAATAGAAGATGGCTACAGAGGATGCATCGAAGTAATTTGGAAGTGAACCGAGTAGCAGTACGTATACCTACATTTTGGCCACAGGAACCTGCCTTGTGGTTTGCGCAAGTTGAAGGTCAATTTGTATTGTCAGGGATTACATCGGAAACTACAAAATTTTATTACATAACTACATCGTTGGACTACCAGTACGCAATCGAGGTAAAGGACTTAATAAGTAATCCACCTAATAATAATCCATATACAACACTTAAAACGGAATTAATAAAACGTCTGTCCGCTTCACAACAAAAGAAAATGAAGCAATTACTCGATCACGAAGAGCAAGATAGAAAACCATCACAGTTTTTAAGACATCTCCGATCTCTTGCTGGTCAAACGGTTACTGACGAATTTTTAAGAACGCTATGGGCAGGGCGTCTCCCTCAGAACATACAAACAGTCATAGCGGCTGAAATAGGTTCTTTAGAGGCAATCGCAGATGGCCGATAGGGTCTACGAAATAGCACCACCATCGGCTCATGTAGCAGGCATATCCAATAACTCGGCAATTGAAGACATGTCTAAGAAAATTAGTGAACTTACTAATCAGGTAGCGTCACTTCATACTAGTTAAACGTTTGTTAAATCACGGCCATCAAACCGTAATAGAAGCGGGAGTAGACAGCGTGTCCGATCTAAATCACGTGATCCGTCTATATGTTGGTACCATTACAAATTTGGACCTAAAGCTAACAATGTACTTCCCCTTGCAGCTATAACACACAGAGACCGGGAAATGGGGAAGGCAGCCGGAAGTAGCGGCGAACGTCTGCCAAAATACACAAGGCCGCCTTTTCGTCGTTGATAAAAATACAAAAATGAATTTTCTTATTGATACAGGTTCTGATGTATGTGTATATCCACGAACTTCTCTTAGGGAAAGGCGAGCAAAATCGAATTACCAACTATTTGCAGCAAATGGTACTACTATTCCAACATACGGTTTCCTGCAATTACGGCTGAATCTGGGTTTACGACGCGACTTTCACTGGAAATTCGTCGTTGCAGAGGTGAGCAAACCAATCATAGGTATAGATTTTCTCATCCATTACAACCTACTTGTAGACTGTAGGCAACGCCGCTTGGTAGACAACCTCACCTCACTTTCTGTTGTTGCACCTGCAACAAAAGGTATGGAATCTATATCTTCAGTCAAAATTATCTCTGGAGATACCCCATATCATCAATTATTACGCGAATACCCGGACATCACTCGCCCTGCAGGTACATACAGAGAACCGAAACATGGTACAGTGCACTATATAAAAACGACACCAGGGCCACCAGTCACGTTGCCGCCCCCGCCGTCTTCCACCAGACCGCTTAAAAATAGCACAAACTGAGTTCGAAGATATGCTGCGTGTTGGCACCGCTCGCAGATCTGAAAGCCCATGGTCATCACCATTACATCTAGCTCCTAAAAAGGATGCTGGTTGGAGACCATGTGGCGACTACAGAGCCTTGAATTCCCGTACTGTACCCGACAAATACCCAATTAAACACATCCAAGATTTTACATACCAGCTTGCAGGAAGTAAAGTATTTTCAAAAATTGACTTAGTGAAAGCATTTAATCAAATACCTATTCATTCAGCAGACATACCCAAAACAGCAATAGCTACACCTTTCGGATTGTTTGAATTTCAATTTATGACGTTTGGGTTGCGTAATGCAGCTCAAACATTCCAAAGATTTGTTGATGAAATGCTCAGAGAGCTTTCATTTTGTTACGGCTTCATAGATGACATTTTAATATTTTCTGAAACAGAAACTGAGCATATTCAGCATCTTCGCCAGCTTTTTCAGAGATTATCAGAGCACGGAATACTGATAAACGTAGCGAAATGCGTATTCGGACAGGCAGAACTAACATTTCTAGGTCACGAGGTATCAGCGGAGGGTATTCGTCCATTACCTGAAAAAGTACAGGCGATACAAAATTATCCAATACCTGCAACAGTAAAAGACTTACGCCGATTCTTAGGTATGTACAATTTTTATCGTCGTTTTATTCCTGGAGCAGCTGAGATTCAATCTCCACTCAATATAGTCCTGTCAGGGCCAAAAACAAAGAAGTCACAAACAGTAAACATGACTCCTGAAATGCTGACAGCTTTCAACAACTGCAAATCAAGTCTCTCTAAAGTAGCAATGTTAGCCCACCCAGAAGCAAATGCAGAACTGGCGATCCATACAGATGCATCCGATACATCAATAGGAGCCGTACTTCAACAGCGGGTAAACAGCAACTGAAAACCGCTAGCATTTTTTTCACGACGACTTACATCTGCTCAAACTAAATACAGCCCATACGATCGTGAATTATTGGCAATATACGACTCAATACGTTATTTCAGGCATATGGTAGAAGCTAGACCGTTCACAGTATTCACCGATCATAAACCGCTGACATATGTTTTTGTTAACAACCGGGAAAATGTTCACCAAGACAATTCCGCTACCTGGATTACATATCCCAGTTTACCACAGATATTAAGTACGTCTCTGGAAAGGAAAATGTGGTAGCGGATTCGCGCATCGAAGCTGTAACCTCATCAATTGATTATAAGGTTTTGGCTTCTGATCAAGAACATGATAATGAACTCCAAGAATTACTCCAGAAAGATACAGCATTAGTCATAAAGAAAATTACAATACCAGACTCAAACATTGAAATCTTCTGTGATGTATCTACTGATCGACTTCGCCCATATGTACCAGTAGCTTACAGAAGAAATATTTTTAATGCATTGCATGGATTGAGTCATCCGGGTACCAAAGCCACTGTCAAGTTAATTTCACAGAGATATGTATGGCCTGGTATGAGAAGGGAATGCCTCAAGTGGGCTAGAGAATGCGCTGATTGCCAACGATCAAAAATTGGTCGTCATACCCGTTCTCCCACCTCATCCTTTCCTTCTCCCTCCCAACGCTTTTCTCACGTCCACATGGACATCGTAGGGCCTTTACCCATTTCTTCTGGTTACAGATACTGCCTTACGGTCATCGATCGTTTCACTCGTTGGCCTGAGGCAATGCCGCTTCCAGACATCACTGCGGAGACCTGCGGTCAAGCCTTCATCGCTGGTTGGGTATCCGTTTCGGTTGCCCGCATAAAATTACCACAGACAGAGGCAGACAGTTCGAGTGTGAGCTCTTCCGCACGCTCACATCCATCCTTGGCAAAACACCACCCTACGACTGCGTATCATCCTGCGTCCAACGGTATGGTTGAACGTTTACACCGTCAGTTGAAGGCAGCCATTATGTGCCATTCAAACATCAGCTGGACAGAGGTACTTCCACTAGTTCTACTAGGCATTCGCAGTGCGTGGAAGGATGACGTCAATGCTTCAGCAGCAGAGTTAGTCTACGGTGAGCCATTACGCCTCCCGGGAGAGTTTCTGGTACCATCCCCTAAGGCCGATGTCGACCTCAGCAGCTTCACGTCCCGTCTTCGACTACATATGGCGAAGTTAGCTCCTACACCTGCAAGTAGACATACAAAAGGAACGTTCTACTTACCCAAAGAGTTATCCACGGCTGAGTATGTCTTCCTTCGCCATGACGCGGTGCGCCGTCCACTCGAAGCTCCATACACTGGTCCCTACAAAGTGCTGGAAAGAGAGTAAAACTTTTAAAGTACAGCTGCAAAACCGCCAGACAACTGTCTCCATTGATCGCCTGAAACCAGCATACATGGCTTATGATAATGACCAGAACTGGTTAACAGATAATCCACCTATAATTACTGATACACCTACTATGCAGAATACAGAGCCAACCAGGAAGACACGCTCAGGGCGTACAGTACGTTTTTGACTACTTTCGACCGTGATAAGCATCGGTCTCGCCGAGGGAGTGGTGTGGGAAACACACCTATATTATATTGTATATTTTATTATAACCTCTTTGTTATATTATATTCGCCAAAAAGAAAATTTTATATGGAAAAATATTCAGTTATGTAATTGTGAACGCAAACCCGCGCGCCATAACACGTTTCGCGTGGAACGGTGTATTGACTGCAACATAACCAGTAGTCCGTGACGGCTTGCTATTGTCTCGATGCGCAAGCGTCGGACCGCCGTGTGCCTAGGTAAATCAGTCTCTAGTATGCACTCACGGCGAATGTGCTCAAATTTTTACGCCATCGCTTACCAATCTATTGTATATTTTCTATCTACATTCTTCCTAATTGTTACGTATCTCTCTCTCTCTCTCTGTTTCTTTATATATCTATACCGTGCTGTGTTTGTAAACCCTATTAGTGAGAAAAATATAATAACCTTATATACTTAAGTGCCGGTGTTTAATTTTGTTACCACACAAGTATTCAGGGGAAGAGGGATCAAAGAGAATAGAAAAGAGAGAACAGAGTAACCGTTGCTGTCTGCGCTGACGAATTGGAAGCCATTTGAGTTTGGAGCGGTATGAGGAAATGTGGTCATACTTACGTAGGCTGAAGATGAACCGAATTGCATTATTTACAAGACGTTCTAATTTATTGAGAAGATCTTCATTAAGATCGGGATAACACACATCAGCATAATCAATGATGGGAAGTATAAGAGTTTGGACTAGACTGACCTTTGTTTTAATAGGAAGAAAATTTCTGAATCGATTTAAGAAGCGCAGAGATGACACAACCTTACGACTAACATGCGCAATTTGCGGAATCCAACTCAGAGTTGAATCTATATGAAGACCAAGATTTTTAACAGTCTGACTAAAAGCAATTAGAGAATTATCAAACGTGATAGGCGTAACGGTATGGAAATCAATTTTAGCCAACTGTTTTGGGCTACCAACGATTATAGCTTGACATTTTTTAGGGTTAACTTGTATACCGAAGTTACAAGACCATGTGTAAATGCTACATAGATCTTTGTTGATTTTTGATATAGCCTGATTTATATTATCGTAAGAGACATGCTCATAGATTTGCAAATCGTCTGCGTAAAAATGATAAGAACAGCCAAGAATAGGAGAAAGACAGTTTATAAAAGTGGAAAACAATAATGGGGATAGAATCCCACCTTGGGGTACGCCGGTTGATAGATCACACCAGTTAGATAATTTACCATCAATTCTGATGGCTTGTTGTCGTCCCCGAAGGTAGGATGAGAACCAATCCAAAGCTGAGGATGAGAACCTTTGGTGTAGCAAGATGTATAGGAGGATGTCATGGTCTACCATGTTAAACGCATTGGAAAAATCTATTAGAACGAGAATGGTGACCATATTATCCTCCATACCCGACCGAATATCATCAGTTATTTTTAGAAGAGCAGTAGAAGTGCTATGTCCAGGGCGAAACCCAGACTGGAAAGTGCTAAGTAGATTATTATTATTAAGGATGAAGGAGGAAACTTGCCTATATGCAGCTGCTTCCAGGACCTTGGAAAGGAAAGGCAGGATTGATATCGGTCTAAAATCGTTCAATTTATTAGGTATAGGTATTTTAGGAAGAGGAAGAATGAATGATTTTCGCCAGTGATGGGGAAATGTACCAGTAAGGAAGGAGTGATTAATGATATGAGTTATAATAGGGAGAATGGAACTAAGGATAGAGATGATCATTTTCCGGTTCACATCGTCACAGCCTACCGCATTAGACTTCAAAGATTGAATAATTTTGTAGGTTTCATCCTCAGCTATTGGAGAAATGAGAAAGAATTGGACGTCAAACTAATCAATTAGACGATGTAAATTGTGCTATGTCTGCTATATTAAATTGGTTTACATGTAATAACCTATTATTAAATTCCAGCAAAACAAAGTGTATAAAATTTACACTTCCTAATGTAAGACCAATAAATACACAGTTATTGCTTAATGATGAAATAGTAAATTTTGTTAATGATACAGTTTTTTTAGGTATAACAGTGGACTCGAAATTACAATGGGGGCCCCATATTTCAAAATTGGCCAATAGACTCAGTTCAGCTGCATATGCAATTAGAAGAATTAGGCAATTAACAGACGTGGCGACGGCTAAACTTGTATACTTTAGTTATTTCCATAGCATTATGTCATATGGTATAGTACTGTGGGGTAAAGCAGCCGATATAAATACTATATTTATTTTACAAAAGAGAGCCATACGTTCTATGTATTTATGGTATGGGTTCGAGAGAGTCATTACGTCAGTGTTTTAAAGATTAAAATATCCTCACCGTTACTTCACAATACATTTATGAGAATATCATGTATACACGGAAGAATTTGGACAGTTTTAGAAAACTTAAAGACTGTACAAATAGAAACTTACGCAATAAAAATAAGCTAATTTTACCTAAATGCCGCCTGCACAAAGTCAGTAATTCATTCTATGGTAATTGCGTAAGATTTTATAATAAACTGCCAGAATCTGCACTAAATCTGACAGAGAGGCAATTCAAATCTTATATTAAACAATTTTTGTGTAAGAAAGCCTATTACAGGATAGACGAATTCATAGACGACAACATATCAAGTAAATAATTAGTTTATTAGCATACAACGTTATAATTTGTTTATCTCATCGCTTTCTTGATTCAATTATTTTAGAAATATGAAAGCGTAGCGGGTTTTGTATTAATTGCCGCATGCATTCTTATGTGAAATGTGAATACTATAAACATCAGATGGCAATTGTGAGTAGCTATGACGTGGTCTGGTGTTTTGAGTAGTCATGCTCACTAAAATGTCCAGACTTGTGGCGGCGTGGTGGGCCGGGTCATTGGGCTCCCTAAAATATGGTCGAGCGCAGTGGTGGCTGGCTCATCCGTCATACTCGTGAACGGGTGCTGCTTGTAGGGACTGGTCTGCTCTAATCACTATGACTGATTTCCTCTTATTCATTGTTTAACCAGTTGGTTATATATTCAATATTTTTTCTATTTGAGTATTTAATAGAATTAGTGCTAATTGGTGGTTTGTATTCACACACTTGAACTTAAAAATGTAAAGTAATAATAAAATTATTTAAAAGAGCAACACGCAAGTTTCTTGCTCGTTCTTCTTGTGATGAGACAGCTTTCCGAACGAGCGGTAGATTAAAAAATGTAATGACTATTCAAAAGTGCTTCAATGTAAGTTTATTTGAATAAATGATTTCTATTCTTCTTCTATTCTTCTAAATCAATATCTGGCTGGGCCATGGAAGATATTTTAGAAACAGTGAATAATTTTGTGGAAGAGTCAAGTGAAATAGTAGATGTGAAATGTTGAATTAAATCATTAGAAGATAATGGAAAGGTATTACAAGACGTGGGGCATTTACCGAGTCCAAGGGAGTGTAGAAACTTCCATATATTGGCTGAGGAAGTATTTAATAGATTGTCGTGAAAATATTGACGTTTGGCTGCTCTCACCATTTGATTGCAGCGGTTTCGAGCTGATTTATAAATATTCCATTTAGTGTCACACCTATCACGCTTATAATTTCGAAAGGATCTGTCTCGTCTAGTCATAGCCATACGTACTCCCCTGGTAATCCATGGAGCAGGAGGTCTCTTTATCTTCACAGCTTTTAATGGTGCGTGCTTATCATACAATTTTAAAATCGCGTTATTAAAAAGAGATATTTTGTCATCAATTGATGATGCAGCTAGCAGAGGTGTGAAGTCAGCATTCTCCAAATCGATCCTTACACGTTCTGGATTCATCCTAGCAAAATTGCGCGTGTAAATTATCGTAGGCTTAGTCTTAGGTGGTTTCAATTTATAAAGTAGATAAATAAGGTCATGTTTCGAGAAGCCAGGGGCGGATAACTGACCGTATTTTGTAATATGATCCTGATAGGATGTTATTATTAAGTCAAGCCATGTGTCAGAAGAAAGGTGATTACGATGAGTAGGTCCAGAAGGAAGAATAGCAAAATTGACTGACTTAGTTATATCAAGAAGTTTTTGAGAGCGTGGTGTGCTTTTTAGCAGGTCAGTATTGAAATCACCCATGATTATGTGATGTGTGTAATCCGTTGAGATAGCTTCCAGAACTGATTCGAGTTGACAAAAGTAATCAACTGACGGAGGACAGTATACAACTCCAAGAACCACTTTAATGCCCTTGATCGTTATTTCTAACATAATATACTCAGCAGAAGCAGTATAAACAGGTTCTGATTTGTATAAGATGGAGAAAGGAATGTCACTCCGCAAGTATATAGCGACGCCTCCACTACCTCTACCAACACGATCATTGCGTATCAGAACATAACCTGGGAGACAGTAAGAGTAAGAGGAGAGAGATGGTTTTAACCAAGACTCAGAAACGAGTATGGCGTGCATAGGAGAAGAAGAAGGGAAAGTATCAATAAGGTCATAGTAGTGAGAGGGTGTGCTTTGAGCATTTATATGACAAACGTTAAATGAAGAACATGTATTTGTAGTAACATCTGTTATTAAATAATTAAGTGTATAAGGTACATGAAAAGAGTCAGAGCTAGAGTTCGAAGATAAACTAGTTTCATAGGCTGAAAAAAAATTCATCATCAGACATATTATAAATAAATAAAAATATAAATTATCCTATATAATTAAATAAATAAGTTTAATAAAAAGAACAACCAGAATTTATTGCTGCATGTCCCGCCGGTCAACAATAGTAGGAAATGTTGTTTATAATAAAACAAATCAAAGCGCAGTAAAAAGATAAGAAAAAAAAAACAAAAAACAAATAAAGAAAAAAAAACAAATAATTGCACATTATGGCAAAATCACAGGAAACCAAATCGAATACATTTTGACTGACAATGTGATGACATAAATATGTCACATTATAGTAACTGTCAGGTGTCAGTCAGTCCGTGTTTTAAAGTGATAACCTGTGCAATTGTGTCCAACTCTGAATTCTTTAAAATTGAAGATTCAAATTATAAACAAATTTGAGGGTAATACTTAGTGCGCAATAAATAGGGAATACATATGAGAAATTAAAATTGGAACTAGAACAATAATGTCATACAATGAAGACTCATTTCTTCCTGACTGCTCGCTTTGTCTTCTTGCCACGAGCCTCTGGAGAAGCATTCGATGACTGCCTACAATCGGTTTCAGCTGCGACTGCGACACCATAGCCATCCTTCAGATCTTCCATGCTCTCTGCAAGCCTGGCTAGATCCTCTTCACCACGAAGTCGATGTCTCGAGCCATCAGGCGTTAAAACATTTATATTGCCATCAAATGTCCAACACTTTCTCATACCGAACCGTTCTCTCGCTTGAAGAAAGAGAGATTGCCGCCTGCGAGTGAGGAATTCCTCTAAAACCCGTCTTCTTCTTCCATATTACAGACTTAAGCAACTGGTTCGGTGGCCTCCGCAAACCGAACCAGTGTGGGCCGTGGCTTCCCCTGACTTTGCTCGCCCAGTCTATGACACACAGTCAGCTTGTCAGCAGTTACTTGTGGCAAATCTAGCTGATTCCTTATGAGTTGAGATGCAAAGCCTTCCAAATTATCATCTTTAACATCTTCAGAGATGCCGCCAATTAGTAGGTACTTCCTACGGTGTCTCATCTCCATGACATATACAATAGCATCAACAAGACCAGATATTTGTTGGCGAATGAGGCTAAAGATACTCAAGGTTTCCCGTTTGAACAATTGAAACCCATCTGAGATACCAGCCACTGTTTTGTTGTAATCGGGCGTCGTCTGGTTGAGCCTTTGCTCAAATTCAAGCATCCTCTTTGATAAGTTGGCTTCAAAACTTTGTTGGTTTTCTAGGATTTGTGTGTAGTTATCCATAATAAAAGTGATATTGGATTTCTAGTGTTTTAGAACTTGTTGTTTAACCGACAGGACAAAGCAGTGAAAGATTTAAAAGTTAACACATGCACATATTAATGTTTATTTGTTTAATGGCACTATGGTATGTAAAACTATAATTTACAATTAAATATTTTGAAATATAATGTATAATTTTATTTTATTTCAATATTAATAGAGAGCACAATGTGTCACTGACTCTAACTACCCGCCGAAAAAAAAAAGATTATCAAAAGTATTTTTATAAAATACAAGTTAACAAAATAGACACGTCTGTTTAGAATCGCTGCCCACAGCGCACTCATATGATTAAACACACTAGTCAATCTTTCAAAAATTGTTCTTTTTTATACTTATCAGATAACTATACAAACATGACAAGGATATGTTATAAAATAAACTTCACTATAGACTGTAATGACTACGATAAACAATTCTTAACTCATAAAAAAAAACCATCGTCCGGTAATTGTACAAAGGAAATTACTTAAAAAAGGCAAACAGATTAAAAATAGAAAAACCTCTCAAAAACCAGTAACCACATCACAGAAATTAACTGCAGGTTTACCAATAAAGGGAACCATTTCTTATATTTTTCTATTTCACCAAAACAATCATCAGCATCATCTACCCATGGCGCGATTGAAGAACGTAATGAAAAAAAACCTTTCACTTGAACTACCAGTTTTTTTTCGATAACAAGAATAATTATAATACCTCTATGATAAACCTGTTACATCACAATATATGTGGCTTGATTAATAAATGTAGTTATTTGGAATTGAGCTTGAATGAATTAAGACAGAATAAGATGCATATAGACATAATTTGTCTTTCAGAAACATTTCAAAACAAAAAAGGAAAGCAGTAAAATGCATTCCTTTTTTACCTTCAAGTAATTAGGTATTATAAATTAGGTACATTTGTGTTCAATATTCAGATTTACATTGAAATTTATAAATTATTTATAGGTTATTTTATTTAGTTAACGTAGATAGGTTTTTCCTAAAATATTATAAATATTATTAAGTTTTTTCGTTTTTTAAATGCACACTATACATCTAAATAAAATCGAGGTGTCTGTTTGTAATCCTTACTAATATTAAAAATGCGAAAGTAACTCTGTCTGTCTGTCTCGCTTTCACGGAAAAACTACTGAACAGATTAAATGAAATTTGGTACACAGATAGTTTAGACCCCTAGAAAGGACATGGCTACTTTTTAATGCGAAAAAAGGGATTGAAAGGGGGAATGAAATATTGTATGGAAGAATCGTCATTTTTGAATCTAAACACTTGAAATTTATTTTGGGGCTGTTAATTAACTATCAATAAATATGACATTTAAAGTTTGTATAAAAAATACCCTTAAGGGGGTAAAATAAAATAGGGGATGAAAGTTTTTATGTAAATTCGTAGTTTTTGAAGCTAGCAGTTTGAAACTTATTTTTGAGGCTGTAATTAACAGCCTCAAAAATAAGTTTTGAGGCGATGGACACACAGTGCCCGTCTGTCCGTCCGGCGTAGGTCTTCACTCCCTTCACCCTCTCTCTTGCCTTGCGTCCGCTTTCGGACGGTCGGCGGTGCGGGGGGGGTCGGGCCCGCGTGGCCGGCGCCCCCGTTATTCGGGTGTCCCGGGCTCGCGCGGTCGGCCTGGAGGGGAAGGTTTTTGTGTGAATGGGTGTGTGAATGCATGCGTATGTGTGGCCCCCTTTATCGGGGCAGCGGGCGCAGTAACATTTAACGCTGCTGTGCCCGCCCAGAGGATACAATCCAGGGGAATCCTCGCGACCCGGGATATGTATGTTTGTGTGGGGCCGCCGATGATAACACAATTAACATCGGCGGCCAGACCGCCGACGGCTGAATGTGGTCGCTGTTGGCGTGTCAGTGTAGTGTGGCCCTGACCCGTGTCGGGGCACCGGGCGAGACGGTGCCGTCGCTCCGTCGGCGCCGCCTGCGCCCGGCGCGGAGGCGATACGCGGCCGCGACTGCGGTGCGCAGCGCAACGCAGCGGCGATCGCGGTCCTCGAGGAGAGGGCGGAGGGTGTACTTTCCACCCGAAGCCCCAAGTTGGACACTCGGAGTGGAGGATGTAGGGGCATCCGAAGCTCCAAGGAGGCGAGTGATCCGTGGAGTGTGGGCGTGGAGTGGTCCCCGCGCCCAACTTCGGCAGCTCCTTCACTGGAGACCCGCGGCCGGAGCCTTTTTGGAGGAACACCGAGGGGTTTTGGGGGGTCGGATTCGTCCAGTCCCACAGTATTCGTGCGCTCCCCTTCATAAAGGCGGACGTTTCGGTACTGAAACCTTTCCCCTCGTAAAAAAAAAAGGTTGTATGGATGTATCGTCATCTATACATATAAATAGAATTGAAATACTGAAATAATCGTTTTTTACTACATGCATATGAATATAAATACGATACATACACACCAAAATAACATTTTTTAAAATGGTTGTCTGTCTGTCTGTTTGTTCCGGCTAATCTCTGAAATGGCTGGACCGATTTCGACGGGATATTTTTATTTTTATTTATTTATATAACTTTAATGCACACAGTACAAAAGTAACAGTACATTTGGCGGACTTAACACCATGCGGTATTTTCTGCCAGTCAACCATTGGTGGTGCAGAGAAAAATTGTTGGCGGTGCAAAAATAATCATAACAAAAAAAAATAAAAATCAAGGCATAAAAAATGATATAATAATATTTATACTATTACATTTACAATAATACATAAATATAAACATATATATACATTTACACACATACATATACAAATAAGGAATATATAATATGATATACAAATACATACTCATACACAATACCTAAACACTATATGAATACATACCAAACAATCTGTCAGGTAAACCACAGTGAATAAAAAGAAAAATATAAGGTAAAGAGAAACGAGAGAAAAAAAAAAAAATAATAAAAAAAAAAACAAACTTACGAATTTAGATAGTAGTCCCACAGTTTACGTTTAAAAGAAAATCTACTCGTGGCGGTCTTGATATTAAGGGGTAAGTCATTCCAAAGTTTAATAGCCTGAACGGCAAAGGAATAGTGGACGAAACCAGATAGATGAGCTGGGATATGAAGAATTTTCGAGTTGAGCGAATATTGGTGTTGTCCCCATGGAAATGAAATTTACTATTAATATAATAAGGAGAATTTGGATCGTATAGTACAGAATAGAGTCATCACGAATCGTCTCGCGCGCAGGTTTGACGACTTCCAGCCTCCCGAACAAGCCGGGTTCCGAAAAAGTACCATAGACCACATTCATACGCTGCGGCAGGTAATACAGAAGACCGAAGAATACAACCTGCCACTTTGCTTGGCGTTTGTGGACTATGAAAAAGCCTTTGATTCGATCGAGACGTGGGCTGTGCTACAGTCTCTCCAGCGGTGCCAAATTGACTATCGATATATCGAAGCGTTGAAATGTTTGTATGAAAACGCCACTATGTCAGTTCGCCTCCACGACCAGAATTCGAAGCCTATCCAACTGCAGCGAGGTGTCAGACAAGGCGATGTCATATCGCCAAAGCTGTTTACCGCTGCGTTGGAAGATGTCTTCAAGCTTCTGGACTGGAGCGGGCTGGGCATCAACATTAACGGCGAGTACATCAATCACCTTCGATTTGCCGACGATATCGTGGTCATGGCTGAGACCCTGGAAGACCTTAGCAAAATGCTCGAAGACCTCAGTAGAGTCTCACAAGGAGTAGGTCTTAAAATGAACATGGACAAGACGAAAATTATGTCAAACGTCCATGTCGTACCTGCTCCCGTAACAATCGGAGATTCTACACTCGAAATTGTCGATCACTACGTATACTTAGGGCAAACTATCCAGCTAGGTAGATCCAATTTCGAGAAAGAGGTCAATCGTCGAATCCAACTCGGATGGGCAGCGTTCGGGAAGCTCCGATATATCTTTTCGTCCAAATTTCCGCAGTGTCTCAAGACGAAGGTTTACGACCAATGTGTGTTGCCAGTGATGACTTACGGAACAGAGACGTGGTCGCTAACTATGGGCCCCATCAACAAGCTCAGAGTCACTCAGAGGGCAATGGAGAGGGCTATGCTCGGAGTTTCTCTGCGTGATCGAATCAGAAATGAGGAGATCCGCAGAAGAACCAGAGTGACCGACATAGCCCGAAGAATTGCGACTTTGAAGTGGCAATGGGCAGGGCACATAGCTCGTAGGACAGATGGCCGTTGGGGCAGTAAAGTCCTCGAGTGGCGACCACGGACCGGAAGACGCAGCGTGGGAAGGCCTCCAGCAAGGTGGACCGACGATCTGGTCAAGATCGCGGGAAGGCATTGGATGCGAGCAGCGCAGGACCGATCGTCGTGGAGATCTTTGGGGAGGCCTATGTCCAGCAGTGGACGTCTTCCGGGCTGCGATGATGATGATGATGAGTACAGAATAGAGAGTACATAACATACGTACATTTCTACGGTAACGGATAGGTAGCCATTTAAGCTGTGAACGAAAAGAAGAAATATGATCAAACTTGCGGAGATTAAAAATGAAGCGGATAGAGTTATTGATGCGTGTGGTGTCGCTGTAAGAATAGCACCACCCCCTCTCTTCCCGTGGGTGTCGTAAAAGGCGACTAAGGGATTCATCGACCAGTGGACGGGCAGCAGCGTCCTACTGAGTACCTACCATCATACTGCGATCGCCAACCCGCATGCCAAGCGTGGCGATTATGGCAATATCCCCCCAAATGAATTTACACCCAAGGCCCCGGCCCCCAGTCCCCGGCGGCCCCGCTAGTCTTGATCATGGTAGCGGTCATGGAAACGGCGGGGCAGGGGTGCGAAGAATCTCCGGGTAAGACCAGGCTACCACACACGACGACCACTGGCCCTGGCAACATACAACGTTCAAACACTGCGGACCGACGAAAAGTTAATTGAACTGGAGGAAGAGTTGAGCAGATTGCACTGGCATGTCGTGGGATTATCTGAAGTCCGAAGAAAGGGGGAGGACTCGATAGTCCTGAAATCGGGCAATCTGCTTTACTTCCGGGAGGGCGATCAACTGTCCCAAGGCGGTGTCGGGTTCCTCGTCCACAAGTCCCTTGTGAATAATGTTATCAAGGTCGAGAGCGTGTCGACTAGGGTAGCGTACCTGATACTCAGAATTACCAAACGGTATTCATTGAAGGTCATCCAAGTGTACGCTCCAACTTCGACGCACTCCGACGATGAGGTTGAGGCTATGTATGAGGATATCTCCAGAGCCATACATAGTACAAAGACTCATTATAGCGTTATCATGGGGGACTTTAACGCAAAATTGGGTAAACGAAGCGGTGATGAGCTGAGAGTGGGGCAATTTGGTATCGGTGATCGGAACTTCCGAGGTCAAATGCTGGCCGACTTCATGGAGAAGGAGAACCTCTTTATGATGAACTCCTTCTTCAGGAAGCCGGAACACCGGAAATGGACGTGGATTAGTCCCGATGGTGCCACAAAAAACGAGATAGATTTCATCTTGTCAACGAGAAGACAGATTTTCAATGATGTCTCTGTGATCAATGCCGTCAAAATTGGAAGTGATCACCGGATTGTAAGAGGCACATTGAATCTGAATCTGAAACTCGAACGATCCCGACTGATGAAATCTATGCTCCGCCCTACACCTATACAGATCCAAAACCCCGAAAGCTTTCAGCTAGAATTGCAAAACCGTTTCGAAAGCCTTGGTGACTGCGTTGACGTGGACGATTACAACAACAGGTTCGTGGAAACTGTCCGTGCGGCTGGGTCTAAGCACTTCAAAACCCGCCGCGCAGAAAGAACCGGAAAAATATCTATCTCTACCCTCAAATTGATGGATAAAAGGCGAAGTATGGTCCTGCAGTCTCCGACTGACGCTTCTCAGTATCGGCAACTTAGCAGGCAGATCTCTAAGTCCTTGACTCGTGACTTACGCCACTTTAACACAAATTGTGTAAAGGAGGCTATTGAGAGAAACAAGGGCTCAAAAGTCTTTAACAGGGATCTGGCTGCCGGACAGAGCCAGCTGACGCGACTTAAGACGGATGACGGCAGGATCGTTTCGTCTAAACCCGAACTTTTGAGGGAAATTGAGAAGTTCTATGGACAGTTATACACGACAACACGGGCACCTGTTAACAACATGGCGAAAGACCCTAGAGCCAAATTAACCCGACACTATACCGAAGATATCCCGGACGTCAGCCGGTACGAGATTGGTATGGCTCTTAAACAACTTAAAAACAACAAGGCGCCGGGCGATGATGGAGTTACTGCTGAGCTTCTGAGGGCTGGAGGTAGACCTGTTCTACGAATCCTCCAGAAGCTATTCAACTCCGTCATCCTCGAGGGCAAAACGCCTCAAGCATGGCAAAGGGGTGTGGTGGTTCTGTTCTTCAAGAAGGGAGACAAATCGCTTCTGAAGAATTTCAGACCCGTAACACTGCTGAGCCATGTTTATAAGTTGTTTTCGAGAGTCATCACGAATCGTCTCGCGCGCAGGTTTGACGACTTCCAGCCTCCCGAACAAGCCGGGTTCCGAAAAGGCTTCAGTACCATAGACCACATTCATACGCTGCGGCAGGTAATTCAGAAGACCGAAGAATACAACCTGCCACTTTGCTTGGCGTTTGTGGACTATGAAAAAGCCTTTGATTCGATCGAGACGTGGGCTGTGCTACAGTCTCTCCAGCGGTGCCAAATTGACTATCGATATATCGAAGCGTTGAAATGTTTGTATGAAAACGCCACTATGTCAGTTCGCCTCCACGACCAGAATTCGAAGCCTATCCAACTGCAGCGAGGTGTCAGACAAGGCGATGTCATATCGCCAAAGCTGTTTACCGCTGCGTTGGAAGATGTCTTCAAGCTTCTGGACTGGAGCGGGCTGGGCATCAACATTAACGGCGAGTACATCAATCACCTTCGATTTGCCGACGATATCGTGGTCATGGCTGAGACCCTGGAAGACCTTAGCAAAATGCTCGAAGACCTCAGTAGAGTCTCACAAGGAGTAGGTCTTAAAATGAACATGGACAAGACGAAAATTATGTCAAACGTCCATGTCGTACCTGCTCCCGTAACAATCGGAGATTCTACACTCGAAATTGTCGATCACTACGTATACTTAGGGCAAACTATCCAGCTAGGTAGATCCAATTTCGAGAAAGAGGTCAATCGTCGAATCCAACTCGGATGGGCAGCGTTCGGGAAGCTCCGATATATCTTTTCGTCCAAATTTCCGCAGTGTCTCAAGACGAAGGTTTACGACCAATGTGTGTTGCCAGTGATGACTTACGGAACAGAGACGTGGTCGCTAACTATGGGCCCCATCAACAAGCTCAGAGTCACTCAGAGGGCAATGGAGAGGGCTATGCTCGGAGTTTCTCTGCGTGATCGAATCAGAAATGAGGAGATCCGCAGAAGAACCAGAGTGACCGACATAGCCCGAAGAATTGCGACTTTGAAGTGGCAATGGGCAGGGCACATAGCTCGTAGGACAGATGGCCGTTGGGGCAGTAAAGTCCTCGAGTGGCGACCACGGACCGGAAGACGCAGCGTGGGAAGGCCTCCAGCAAGGTGGACCGACGATCTGGTCAAGATCGCGGGAAGGCATTGGATGCGAGCAGCGCAGGACCGATCGTCGTGGAGATCTTTGGGGAGGCCTATGTCCAGCAGTGGACGTCTTCCGGGCTGCGATGATGATGATGATGAGTACAGAATAGAGAGTACATAACATACGTACATTTCTACGGTAACGGATAGGTAGCCATTTAAGCTGTGAACGAAAAGAAGAAATATGATCAAACTTGCGGAGATTAAAAATGAAGCGGATAGAGTTATTGATGCGTGTGGTGTCGCTGTAAGAATAGCACCACCCCCTCTCTTCCCGTGGGTGTCGTAAAAGGCGACTAAGGGATTCATCGACCAGTGGACGGGCAGCAGCGTCCTACTGAGTACCTACCATCATACTGCGATCGCCAACCCGCATGCCAAGCGTGGCGATTATGGCAATATCCCCCCAAATGAATTTACACCCAAGGCCCCGGCCCCCAGTCCCCGGCGGCCCCGCTAGTCTTGATCATGGTAGCGGTCATGGAAACGGCGGGGCAGGGGGTGCGAAGAATCTCCGGGTAAGACCAGGCGACACGACAAACGACGACCACTGGCCCTGGCAACATACAACGTTCAAACACTGCGGACCGACGAAAAGTTAATTGAACTGGAGGAAGAGTTGAGCAGATTGCACTGGCATGTCGTGGGATTATCTGAAGTCCGAAGAAAGGGGGAGGACTCGATAGTCCTGAAATCGGGCAATCTGCTTTACTTCCGGGAGGGCGATCAACTGTCCCAAGGCGGTGTCGGGTTCCTCGTCCACAAGTCCCTTGTGAATAATGTTATCAAGGTCGAGAGCGTGTCGACTAGGGTAGCGTACCTGATACTCAGAATTACCAAACGGTATTCATTGAAGGTCATCCAAGTGTACGCTCCAACTTCGACGCACTCCGACGATGAGGTTGAGGCTATGTATGAGGATATCTCCAGAGCCATACATAGTACAAAGACTCATTATAGCGTTATCATGGGGGACTTTAACGCAAAATTGGGTAAACGAAGCGGTGATGAGCTGAGAGTGGGGCAATTTGGTATCGGTGATCGGAACTTCCGAGGTCAAATGCTGGCCGACTTCATGGAGAAGGAGAACCTCTTTATGATGAACTCCTTCTTCAGGAAGCCGGAACACCGGAAATGGACGTGGATTAGTCCCGATGGTGCCACAAAAAACGAGATAGATTTCATCTTGTCAACGAGAAGACAGATTTTCAATGATGTCTCTGTGATCAATGCCGTCAAAATTGGAAGTGATCACCGGATTGTAAGAGGCACATTGAATCTGAATCTGAAACTCGAACGATCCCGACTGATGAAATCTATGCTCCGCCCTACACCTATACAGATCCAAAACCCCGAAAGCTTTCAGCTAGAATTGCAAAACCGTTTCGAAAGCCTTGGTGACTGCGTTGACGTGGACGATTACAACAACAGGTTCGTGGAAACTGTCCGTGCGGCTGGGTCTAAGCACTTCAAAACCCGCCGCGCAGAAAGAACCGGAAAAATATCTATCTCTACCCTCAAACTGATGGATCAAAGGCGAAGTATGGTCCTGCAGTCTCCGACTGACGCTTCCCAGTATCGGCAACTTAGCAGGCAGATCTCTAAGTCCTTGACTCGTGACTTACGCCACTTTAACACAAATTGTGTAAAGGAGGCTATTGAGAGAAACAAGGGCTCAAAAGTCTTTAACAGGGATCTGGCTGCCGGACAGAGCCAGCTGACGCGACTTAAGACGGATGACGGCAGGATCGTTTCGTCTAAACCCGAACTTTTGAGGGAAATTGAGAAGTTCTATGGACAGTTATACACGACAACACGGGCACCTGTTAACAACATGGCGAAAGACCCTAGAGCCAAATTAACCCGACACTATACCGAAGATATCCCGGACGTCAACCTGTACGAGATTGGTATGGCTCTTAAACAACTTAAAAACAACAAGGCGCCGGGCGATGATGGAGTTACTGCTGAGCTTCTGAGGGCTGGAGGTAGACCTGTTCTACGAATCCTCCAGAAGCTATTCAACTCCGTCATCCTCGAGGGCAAAACGCCTCAAGCATGGCAAAGGGGTGTGGTGGTTCTGTTCTTCAAGAAGGGAGACAAATCGCTTCTGAAGAATTTCAGACCCGTAACACTGCTGAGCCATGTTTATAAGTTGTTTTCGAGAGTCATCACGAATCGTCTCGCGCGCAGGTTTGACGACTTCCAGCCTCCCGAACAAGCCGGGTTCCGAAAAGGCTTCAGTACCATAGACCACATTCATACGCTGCGGCAGGTAATTCAGAAGACCGAAGAATACAACCTGCCACTTTGCTTGGCGTTTGTGGACTATGAAAAAGCCTTTGATTCGATCGAGACGTGGGCTGTGCTACAGTCTCTCCAGCGGTGCCAAATTGACTATCGATATATCGAAGCGTTGAAATGTTTGTATGAAAACGCCACTATGTCAGTTCGCCTCCACGACCAGAATTCGAAGCCTATCCAACTGCAGCGAGGTGTCAGACAAGGCGATGTCATATCGCCAAAGCTGTTTACCGCTGCGTTGGAAGATGTCTTCAAGCTTCTGGACTGGAGCGGGCTGGGCATCAACATTAACGGCGAGTACATCAATCACCTTCGATTTGCCGACGATATCGTGGTCATGGCTGAGACCCTGGAAGACCTTAGCAAAATGCTCGAAGACCTCAGTAGAGTCTCACAAGGAGTAGGTCTTAAAATGAACATGGACAAGACGAAAATTATGTCAAACGTCCATGTCGTACCTGCTCCCGTAACAATCGGAGATTCTACACTCGAAATTGTCGATCACTACGTATACTTAGGGCAAACTATCCAGCTAGGTAGATCCAATTTCGAGAAAGAGGTCAATCGTCGAATCCAACTCGGATGGGCAGCGTTCGGGAAGCTCCGATATATCTTTTCGTCCAAATTTCCGCAGTGTCTCAAGACGAAGGTTTACGACCAATGTGTGTTGCCAGTGATGACTTACGGAACAGAGACGTGGTCGCTAACTATGGGCCCCATCAACAAGCTCAGAGTCACTCAGAGGGCAATGGAGAGGGCTATGCTCGGAGTTTCTCTGCGTGATCGAATCAGAAATGAGGAGATCCGCAGAAGAACCAGAGTGACCGACATAGCCCGAAGAATTGCGACTTTGAAGTGGCAATGGGCAGGGCACATAGCTCGTAGGACAGATGGCCGTTGGGGCAGTAAAGTCCTCGAGTGGCGACCACGGACCGGAAGACGCAGCGTGGGAAGGCCTCCAGCAAGGTGGACCGACGATCTGGTCAAGATCGCGGGAAGGCATTGGATGCGAGCAGCGCAGGACCGATCGTCGTGGAGATCTTTGGGGGAGGCCTATGTCCAGCAGTGGACGTCTTCCGGGCTGCGATGATGATGATGATGAGAGTTATTGAGAAGACGATCCAATTTGTTTAAAAGGTCAACATTCATGTCAGAACAGCACACATCAGCATAATCAATAGTGGGAAGGACTAAGGATTGGACAAGGAGAATTTTTGTGCTAATGGGCAGGAAGTTTTTAAACCTATATAAGTTACGCAGCGTCAGCGCAACTTTACGACTAACCTCACTAACACAGTCGTTCCAACCGAGAGAACTGTCCATCAGCAAACCAAGATTTTTTACCGATGAACTGTAAGGAATAGGTTGGTTGTTGAAGAGAACTGGAGGTAAAGTGCCATAATGAATTTTGCCAAGTTGTTGTTTGCTACCAAAGATTATCGCCTGGCACTTGGTAGGCTTAACCGATACTCCAAACTTGTTGGACCATTTGAGTATATGATCGAGATCACTGTTCAGTTGGTCGATGGCCTCATAAAGCTCAGAAGCCAAAGCTTGACAGTAAACCTGAAGATCGTCTGCATACAAATGATAAGAGCATTTAAGATTAGTAGTGATAAAATCAATAAAGATGGAGAAAAGTAAGGGAGACAAAATACCGCCTTGAGGGACGCCAGCGACAAGCTCACACCAATCCGACAAAGACTGATTAACACGAACTGCCTGCTGACGGCCGCGAAGATAAGATGTAAGCCATCTAATAACTGAAGATGAAATCCCAAGATGTAAAAGGATGGCGAGTAAGATATCGTGATCTACGGTGTTGAATGCGTTGGAAAAATCAACTAAAACGAGAACCGTTAGTTTGGATTTTTCCATTCCCTTCCTCACATCCTCAGTAATTTTAAGCAGGGCAGTAGTAGTGCTGTGTCCAGGGTGAAAACCAGATTGAAAAGGGCTTAACAGTTTGTTTTTATAAACAAACTCAGATAACTGTCTGTGGACTACAGCTTCTAGTATTTTAGATAGGAAGGGTAGGATAGAAATGGGTCTAAAGTCCTTAGGAAGTTCTGGGGATGATGCTTTAGGAAGAGGAAGTACAAATGCATTTAACCATGATTCAGGAATCTCAGAGGAAAACATGGAAAAGTTGATGATGTGAGTAATGATAGGTAGTAGATGTTCGAGTAAGAGAATAACCATAATTCTACTCACATCATCAATACCGATACAGTTGGATTTAATAGAGGAAATTATCTTGTAGACTTCATCATCAGTTACCGGAGAAAATATAAATTTATCAAGAGTTCGTTTAGGCCATGAAGTTATCTCGGATAAGGTGATTGATTTCTGAAAATCACTGATCGTAGAAACTGTGGAAAAATGCCTGTTCAAATCATTTAATAATAATAATAATAATATATTTATTTTTCTCCACAAAATCGTACATAATATAGAGTGCAAAAATACAGATTTGTGGAGAACTGGTGCCTGTACTAGGTATCCGAAGAACCTGTATCACGGGTCACCAGGTCCCCCCACTAGATCTTACATGATCTTACATTAGATGAAGGATATGGCTACTACATTTAATGATACAGAGAATATTATGTAAAGAAAGAACAATTAAATCTAGTGGTAGGTTAATAATGTAAAAGTATCCAACAGGGAAAGAACACTTATATGCTTGGGTATGGCCCTACGCTATAAGTCTTTAGTGTTGATAAATTACCTCTAGACACAGTATCCAATTTACAATTTGTTTGGCTTTCGGTAGTTTATGTTATGGGGTGAATTAATTTTTCTGTTTCTTCGTATGTGAGGTTTTGTAACCATTTAGAGATCAATTTTTTGCAAGTATACTTGTTGAGAGCAAATATAGACAATTGAGTATTTACTTGTTTATAAAGGAAAGGACCAAGATAACAAAAGAACCTCTCAATGAATCGGGTATTGAAGGAAGTTATTGGAAGTATAAGTCTGTTATTACGTGTAGATGTTTGAATGTCATAAGTTAATAGTGTATGTTGTTTAATTATTGAAAGAAGGATAAAAAGTTGTCTAACTGTGAGAACCTGGCAGCATTTATACAGCTCGGTTGTAGGATATCTATAGGGTTTAAAAGTACATACTTTCAGTATAGCTCTTTGAGCTCTTTCTACGACAATCATATGAGATTTAGCCGCGGCGCCCCATGACGTAATGCCGTAGGTTAGTATAGATTGACATAATGCCATGTATGTCATTTTAAGTATTCTATCATTAGCAATATACCTTAGGTGTTTAAAAACATATAATAATTTTCTAATTCGGTTACTTAACAAAATTATATGGGGCTGGAATGATAGGTGGGTGTCAATTGTAATTCCTAAATATTTGGTTGTATTGATCATTTGCAAGTTTGGACAATTACAAGTAGATTTTGCACAATTTTGAGACAAATAAGTATGCATATATAGTTTAAAGTTGTTTGGGTCTGGGCGTTTGTAATTTTTAATAGTGAAAATCATATAGTTAGTTTTTTTAATATTTAGAGTTAATGTGTTTGATGTTAACCAGGCACTCACTGTATCTAAGCCCTTCTGAGCTGAATCATATGTTTCAGTCCAGGTGATACCAGTAAAAATAAGTGCGGTATCATCAGCAAATGAAACTACTTTACAGTTTTTGAGTGATAGCTTACACAGCTCATTTATATAGACCAAAAAGAGACTAGGTCCTATAATACTGCCCTGGGGTATTCCGAAAATAACCTTTTCATCAGAGCTTGTATATTCACCTATATTCACCCGTTGAAAGCGATCAGTCATATAATCACGTAATAAATTTAACTGAGCACCTCTAACACCGATATTTTCTAATTTGGTAGTCAAAAGAGGAATAGAGACTGTGTCGAATGCTTTAGCGAGATCGAGATAAATGACTATGCATTTTAAGTTAGAGTCAAGAGATTTTGCAACATGATTTACTAGTGTATCGACAGCCTGCGATGTTGATTTACCCGGACGGAATCCAAACTGGCATTCGGACAGGAGGTCGTTGTACTCGATATATTTCACAAGCCGTTTAGTGATAATACGCTCAAGAATTTTAGAAAGTGCAGTTAATATAGAAATAGGCCGAAAGTTATCAACAAGATTATTAACTCCTGTTTTATATATGGGTTTAACCAAAGCTATTTTGTAGGCTTTTGGAAATATGCCCTTTTGTATACAAAGGTTGCTAATATGAACAATTGAAGGTATTAGTTGTTTTTTAAATGTTTTCAAAAATTTGGAGGAAATGCCATCCCAGCCAGCAGCCGTATCGCTTTTTAAGGAATCAATAATACAGTTGATTTCACTTTCGTGTGTTTCAGTGAGAACGAAAGAATTGACGGTAGTAGAACAAGTTGAAACATCAGATGGTGTATGATTAGTAGTAATTTTCTCTGCCAAAGTTTTACCTATGTTTGCGAAGAAAGTATTTACTGCATTTACTGACTCTGTTGGTGTTTCTTTAATTGCTAATAGAGATTCAGAGTGGCTTTTTGGTTTATTCATATTTGTTGCATTTCGAATGGCACTCCAAAGCTTTTTGGAGTTGGAGCCCGCTTTATTTAGTTCCTCTTGATCATATGTACGTTTAACTTTTTTAATTAAATTACACAAGTAATTTCTGTATCTTTTATAGGTTACTTGGAGAGTTTCATTGTTTGGATTTGTTTTGAGTTTGTAATGCATATTATCACGAATACGCATACAACGCAACAATCCGGGGGTAATCCAAGGCTTGAGAGCTCTTTCGTTTAGATACATGTATTAATTTTGAGTTTGAAAGAATACATCTGTTTAATTGATTAACAAAGAAATTGGTAGCTACATTAGGATCAGATGAACCAAGAATGAGCGAGAAGTCCATCTTGTCCATATCAGAGGCAAGGTTTTTATGATCCAAAAGGAGAACCTTCTTTTTGGTATTGCATATGTAAGATTTTTGTGTGTATAAGGCGAGTATTACTGACTGATGATCGGTAATTACTGTATTCATCACTATCGTTTTAGCTTTAAAAGTTGACTTCATAATAAAGTGATCTAAGCATGCGTCATTACGAGTGCCAAGCGTATGAGTAGGAAGAAGTCCATGATACGCAAGCAGATCTAGGTATTTATTTGTATGGCTGTTGTTATCCGTACACGCAATATTTATGTTTATATCGCCTACAATTATTATATTTTTACAAGGAGAATATTTGGAAATAATCATATCCAATGAGCTAAGAAAACTTGTTATGTTCTTGAACGACGGTGAACGATATACTGCTATTATAACAAAGTTTTCGTTAATTTTTATTATTACGCTATTTGAGTCGATTAGGATATTATGTGTGTCTACTAGAATATTTGAGAGAGTCTGATTGACGTAAATAACTACTCCATCATTTTGATGACAGTTATTATCGCTAGAAAAGTAAGAGTAGCCTTCTAATTGAGGGATGTGAGGGGTGCGTGGTAGCCAGCACTCTGTAAGGACAATTATATCAAGTTTAATTTTGACTCTAGTTAGTAGCATGAGAAGTTGAGGAAAGTTAGCAGTAATACTGCGTATATTTTGATTCAAAATAGTCAAGTTGTTTAGTGAGTTAGATAATTCATCAGCGGTGGCTTCGGGAGTGCAAATCTTAGCCGTAGATGTAGCAACGTTATCAAGGTCAGTTAGAATATCTAGATTATTGAATTTTGTAACTATTAATTAAAGGATGAAATTTCAAGGGACAATAGGTATTGATGTGAGTTTTTGAGAATATATGCACTGTAAGTATAAACAAGTAATAGTGGTAATAATGATGTTTAGTTTGAAGTAAATTATTAGTTTTGTGTTGACATGTTTGGTTATGTAAATTCTTATTGATAAATTTAGAATTGGTCACAGAAAATGTTGACAGGAATAATTGCATTTCAAGTAAAATGATGGATACAATCAGGAGTAATACAGAAAATTTAAAATTAAATATATAAATGAAACAGTAGAATCTTAGTCATTGAGTTAATGCCTTAATATCGTTTTCAGAATTAATAATTAATTGTGAGGCCCCTTCAGACTTGCGAACATAAATCCTTCCATAGCGGGTCCAGCAGAATTTGTAGTTGTTTGTCTGAGCTGCTGTTCTTGCTAGGTAGAATAGTCTCTTTGTTTTTGATGAGAGACTTTCTGATATATATATTGGTTGTGATGGACCACTTATATGTAGATTTGTAGAAGAAAATTTATTGGACTTGTTCTCCTTATTGTAGTTTTTAATTGAATGAATGAGATTGTTTCTTAGTATGCTACTATTTAGTTCGGCAATTATAGGTTTGCTGCCGCTAGCCGTAGCATTTACTCTATAAACATCCCTTATATCTGAAGTCTGTAAGCTAATGTTAAGCGCTGACCCAGTGACCTTCACCAAATTTAAGAGGTCTTCCTTAGTTTCGTTCCTTTGCTGAGGTACATTTCTCATCTCTATGCTAGATGATTTTAGATTACGTTCCATGTTTTCAAGTTTGTTTTCCAGTAAGGAGATGAGGTTGATATTTCGTTTGCGTTCCTCTTCCAATAACGTCACTCGATCTAGCAATCCGTCATATTTAGATGACATAAAGTCTAAGGACTGCCGTATGTCGGCGTTTTGTTCCTTAATTTCGGTCATTGCATTTATTAAGGTATTAAATTTAATATCCTGATCCGTTTTCCAGGTTGTAAACATTTCCATAAAATAGTCTTTAATTTCAGTAGACTCACTGACGCGGTGTCGTTTAAGACCCCTTGATATAATGTGTGAAACAGAGCTGCCTTGTGGCGTGTCAGGATCAATTTCCTGGGATAGTGATGGGATATTCGGTGCTGACACTGATGTTGGTGTCTGTGGTGGAGTACGTTTTAACATCTTGTAGATAGCCGTAACAACGAATTTGTAAGTTTGCACAGTCGACCAGTGCAATTTATTTACTCAAAAATTTGTTTATTAAAAAGAGTTTCTGTTAAACAAAGCAATCCAGTGTTGCGCCGCCCTTTAAACTTACTTTAGTTGTTAATGCAATATAGCACTATAGCAAGCGCATGCGTGGTCCAGTTAAGGCGACGCCGTGATAAACTATTACTTCAAAATTGGGCCCCGCGCTCTGCGCGCCTCATGCACCCCGATAGTTTTACGTATCGCCGATCGACCGCCAGCGCTCGCTCGCTCTCCCCGTACCACGATATCACGAACACGCGTCCGTGTCGCAATGTAACGCGTGAATCAAGTAGACGAAGCTTCGGTCCCCAATTGAACAAAACTATTACGGAGTCTTCCTGTTTGTTTATATAATTTATATTTATGAAGGCACATTGATATTTTAGAATTTACAATACAGTGGAACTAACTACGATACGAATTAATTATAAAGATTCTTAAAGTAAAGAATTAAATAGAAATATTGAGGTAGAGTTACATATTCCCGCGATTATAATTAACGTAAACTAGTGCTTTTATTACTATCTTTGAAAGAAACACCAAAAAATAATCTTTGTGTTTTCCGTATATATTGTAATTGGTAATTACGATGTTTATTTATTTGCCGACATTTTTTTGAAACAGCTAGATATTTTAATGTATACTACATTAACTTACTTACGTTAAATGAAATGTGAAAATATACGAAGGTGAGTTACTTTATAAAAGAGACAGTAAGTCTACGTTTCTGTGAATGATAGGTATATCAATTAAAAAATCTATATATATTATATATTTGATACAATAAACCTAAATTTAGCAATAATGTATGTGACTTTAATTTTATTTATTTGATACGCGTAGTGGACATTATTTCTTTATGTTTTAGAAAGTATATTTTTAAAAATGCGTAAGTAATTTAACATTATATGTAAGTAAAGTACGTAAAGATATACACTTTATGACAAAATAGTAAAACTTTTACAGTAATTTATAAATTATTATAATAAATATTAAGTTTTAATTACATGTAAAAAGGACGTGAACAATTACAACCTAATCATAAAAGATCTATTATCTTCATACAAATGAAATTATTGAATAATTATAGGTTTGAACATGATTATTTATATTTATATGCATAATTTAAATAAAAAAATATGACTATTCTGCAAACCTTCTCTATATAAACTATAAGTACGCGAAATCTCATATTCATCCGTCCGCGCTGTTTTTCGTAAAAAGGATAAAAACTTATTACGATAAAAAGAAAAGGATAAAAAGTTGTCACTACATACGTTTTAATAAATTTATATAATACTTTTCATTATTTCACTTTTTTATTTATTTATTTCCTTGGACCTACCAAGGAATCTTAATTTTACGGCAAAATAATAAGGGAGATGGATAGTGGACATGTTTGCCATGAGTGAGCGAGACAGATATGACGCCACTTTTACCAAAGGCAACAAAAGTAAGTAAAATAATTAAAATAAAG
Organism: Achroia grisella; assembly: GCF_030625045.1. Taxonomy (NCBI): domain Eukaryota; kingdom Metazoa; phylum Arthropoda; class Insecta; order Lepidoptera; family Pyralidae; genus Achroia; species Achroia grisella. The sequence goes on from NW_026712858.1 coordinate 196,695, forward strand.
AAATATCTTAACCTAGTTTAGGTTTATTTAAATAAGGATAATATTGAGGAATGATAGTTTGAACTCGTTGTACGTGAAACGGATGCATTTCGGGTCTTTGTAAAATACGATGTGCTGTGCTATTACAATAAGAAAGAACGGGAAAAAGAAAAAAAAAAAGAAGAAAAGTATTTTCGTTTGTGTACAAACGAATGAGTGCGGCCGGTACATATAAGCAGTGATCTGGATAGCGCTCTAAATTTGGATATCTTTCACGATAAAGCCTAGCGGCAGCAATTGCATTGCATCTGCATTCCTCATAAATGAGGTGCTTGTTCGCAATTTTTTGTGAAGTAAATAACAAGGATACCAACACAAAAGTCCAATTCCAAAAGAGACAACCCAAAGTTGTCGGTATGGAATCAACAAGTTCAATTCACAAAAATCCAAGTCCAAAAAGAGAAGCCAACAACAGCGAATACGGAAAGACGCGCAGTAGGCTGAGCTGAAGCTGAAACAGAATGAGCAAAATGTACTAACTGGTGTCAGACTGGTAGCGTAGCCATTTGCTTGGTATGGCGACTGTATCTGTTTCATTCGCGCGCGTTTAAACGACGCATCTCCGTCTCACTGCGTGGCACATCTGTCTCCCTCGCTCACGACAACATGTCCACTACCCATTTCTCTCATCATTTTTCCGTAAGATTAAGAACCTACTACTATAAGCTTGTGTGAATAAGAAACATTTGAACGGAATAAAATGGGTTAGCAAAAATCGGGTTACTTGAGGTTTTTTTCTCGTTTTTTTTTAGTATGAAACTAACAAATATTGTACATTTACAATCCTGATTAAATGTCCGAACTTTTAATGGCACTTGCCAACGCACTTTAGTACATTTTTTTAAAAGAGGGCTTTTGAAACTCGTAGTCTTAATTCTAGAAAACTTGGGGCAATTGTGTCATTATTTTTTACTGTGATTCTAGAAATGTTATTTGGCTTTATGGTTACAAAGTTTAAATGAACAAAAATAATAAAAATTAACCACAATGACCGAATAATGGTTATAGTTTGACCAAATTTCTAAGTTTTCTTTAATGCCCCTAATTTTCAAACTGCATGGAATAGATTTTTTTCTGATTTTTCTCATGATGGTTACAATCAATTCTCTCACAGCTTGAAATTGAGTTCTGGGACAGCCTGTATAGTATAATCGAAGCCAAATATTTCACCATTACTTTGATTTGCTTTCCATAGCTACAAAGAAAAGTGCTTATCTAGACTTACTACAGATAAAAAGTACTTATCGGGGAAAATAAAGTTGAAAATATGTCACAAATATTTATGTGATACTCCAACATATAGTCGGACAGACAACAATGATTAATTAAATAATATTTTTGTGTAGTTTTTTGATTACACTTAATATGTAGTAACATTGAGAAAAAAATACTTTACTTTGGATTCAATATTATATATTATGAGTATTAGTACGTATAACATTTATTCGTATAAGTAAATAAAATAGTGTAAAAAATGTAAAAAGGGTAACTAAATGATTACATTACTTGAAATAGTAAAAGAATTAAGTTACAGCAATATTTAATTTTTGTATAAATTCATAGACGACTCCACGATTTTACTTTGTTATAATGAGTCAGTCGATTTTTTCTTTGGGTGTAGGGTTGTCACTTCGCCAATCCTAATAGCCGGACAGACCATCCAGTTTGGCGGGACATATTGGTAAAAAGGCCGGATACCCTACATTATTGAGGGTTTTGTGTCTCAATATCATGTAAATATTTATTACAAATAAAATTTTGTAAATTATTATTAATATGTGTTACTTTAGGTGCGACCCGTCAAAATATTTAAAATTTAAATTGGCCCGTTGATAAAAAAGGTTGCTCACCCCTGTTCTAGATAAACAGTTATCAACATTTTAAAATTCTTCTTAACGTCTAATGAAAGGTAATTGCATAAATAAGTATTATTTACCTGTACCTGTTACTTCAGCAACTAACGAAATAAAAAAACATCTAAGCAAAACAAAACTTCTTGAGTTAAGAAATAAAAAATAAAATTAGTTTTACAATAAAATAATGTAAAATCCTACCAAACGGCGTACAAGACTATTTATTTTAGCCAGATGCCAAAAAAAGTCCCGTCAAAATCAGTGCAACCATTTCAGAGATCAGCCGGAACAAACAGACAGACAGACAGACAAAATTGGTAAAAAATGTAATTTTGGTGTATGTAACGTATTTATATTTATATGCATGTAGTAAAAAACGGTTATTTCAATATTACCAACAAACACTCCAATTTTATTTATATGTATAGATAATGGGAGTGCCCCATTTTTATTTATAAATAACTACGAAATCAAAATAATGTAAAATTTGTTTATATTTTCTTAACCATTTCTTTACATTAATACTAAAAGTTTTTTATCATTTTTAACAATTAATTGTCACTACTTTACAAATTATGACTTAGTATTACATTCGTAATATGTACAATAAATCATTACTAACTGTATTAACTTAAATACAGTAATTGTTAAATGTAAAATTAGTAACCACCATAAGGCACCGTACTATAGCGTACGCAGTATAGTATGACGAAATAATTTACGATTTGATAGCGAGGCGAGCTCTCCGTGCTAAGCACAGGTCCGACGTTGGCAGGGGCCGGGGACTGACTGACTTGCTCTAACTCTCATACAAAACAACTTGTGAGCAAGAGATTTTTTAGCGGAAAAACAGTTTATTTTGTTTAAAATAAAAACTATTGGTTATTATATACATCTATAATTGTACTATTTATGTGCCTATTTAGTATAATGTATATTGGAAAATTCGAGTCTTAAATCTGTCCCGTTTTCTTATACGAAACAAAAATATATTTTATAAGACCAATCTTTGAGATTTTTTTCTCTACTACAAAAGTTAATCAATCATGTAACGGGAACTGTCAATATGATGTCAAAGATCTGAAAAATGAAATACCTAAATATCAGCCCCGAATGATTTGTAATTGCTGAGAAAAGTTAAGGTATCTGAGGTCAATATTTGCGATGCGTCGCCTTAAATACCGCCGCTACGCTGCCACCGCTTGTTGCGTATTACAATATTGACCTAGGTCAGGAATTTGCAGTTTGTGGTTGCAGGTAGAAGAATTAATTTCGATAACTTTTGCTTGATTATACACTGTTTGCACTATTTTTTATCCAAAATAACAATCTCTATTTATACACTGTAACACTCATAATGAATATTATTACAGTTTATACTATTTAAAACGCAATGATTGAATAATCTTTTAATTAATTTGAGGAGCTATGCAACACACGTCCGTTCGTAACCGTAGCCGACGGGGGGGGGGGGGGGGATTAATGAAAGAGATGACGTAAAACCATTAGACTGTTTGCACAGCCCAAGTGATTTGAGAAACTTCCAGGTATTGGCCGAGGAAGAATTTTGTATATTCGAGTGGATGTAACGGCGTTTGGCAGCTCTTACCATATAGTTGCAGCGATTGCGCGCAATTTTGAAAGCACCCCAGTTCTCTTCACAACGGTCCCTTCTGTATCTTCCGAATGCACGGTCTCGCTTTCTCATTGCCATGCGTACTCCTCTAGTTATCCAGGGAGCTGGTTGCCTTTTAAGAATAGAATAGAATAGAATAGAATAGAAAATCATTTATTCAAATAAACTTAATTTAAGCACTTTTGAATAGTCATAACAATTTGTTTTTTATCTACCACTCGTTCGGAAAGCTGTCTCATCACAAGAAGAACGAGCAAGAAACTTGTGTGTTGCTCTTTTAAATAATCCTTGTAAGTTTACATTTACAAGTCGAAACGTGTGAATACAAACTACCAACAAGCACTAATTTTTTGGGTCAAATATAATCATGCAATAAGATTAAATCAGTCGTAGTGATAAGAGCAGACCAGTCCCTACAAGCAGCACTCGTTCACGAGTATGACGGATGAGCCAGCCATCACTGCGCTCGACCATATTTTAGGGAGCCCATTGACCCGGCCCACCACGCCGCCACATGTCTGGACATTTTAGTGAGCATGACTACTCATTCCACACGACCACGTCACAGCTACAAAAATTACTATATGGTAGTTACAGTATTCGCACTTTACATAAGGATTCATGCGGCAATCAATACAAAAGCCGCTACGCTATCATATATCAAGAAAGCAGTATGAAAATTAAAATTATAATGTTGTCCGCAAATAAACTTATTCTTGCTATATATTGCTATCATCTATAAATTCATCTATCTTATAATAGGCTTTTTTACATAACATTTGTTTAATATAAGATTTGAATTGCCTCTCTGTAAGATTTAGCGTAGACTCTGGCAGTTTATTATAGAATCTTACGCAATTACCATAAAATGAATTACTAACTTTGTGTAGACGGCATTTAGGTAAAATTAGCTTATTTTTATTGCGTAAGTTTCTACTTGTACAGTCTTTAAGTTTCTTGAAACTATCTAAGTTTTTCCTTGTATACATAATATTTTCATAAATGTACTGTGAGGCAACGGTGAGGATATTTGATTGTTTAAAGCATTGACGTAATGACTCTCTAGAACCCATACCATAAATAGAACGTATGGCTCTCTTTTGTAAAATAAATATAGTATTTATATCGGCAGCTTTACCCCATAGCAGTATGCCATATGACATAATGCTATGGAAATAACTAAAATATACAAGTTTTGCCGTCGCCACGTCTGTTAATTGCCTTATCCTTCTAATTGCATAAGCAGCAGAACTAAGTCTACTGGCTAATTTTGAAATATGGGGCCCCCATTGTAACTTCGAGTCCACTGTTATTCCTAAAAAAACTGTATCATTAACAAAATTTACTATTTCATCATTAAGCAATAGCTGCGTATTTACTTGTTTTACATTAGGCAGCGTGAATTTAATGCACTTAGTTTTGTTGGAGTTCAATAATAGATTATTACATGTGAACCAATTTAGTATAGCAGAGATAGCATAATTTACATCGTCTAATTGATTACATTGGCGACCAATTTTAAACACTAACGAAGTATCATCCGCAAATAACACTATGTCTGCAACTTTCTCTACCATGTAGGGAAGGTCATTTATATAAATTAAAAAGAGAAATGGGCCTAATATTGAACCTTGAGGAACGCCCATTTTTATATTAGTTCCCTTAGACTTTACACCATCAATATCTACAGTTTGCACCCTATCCTCTAGATAAGTTTTCATTAGACTTAGGTCATTATCTCTAATACCATAGTGTTTGAGCTTGTACAAAAGTGTTTCATGATCTACGCAATCAAACGCCTTCGACAAGTCACAAAAAACGCCGAGAGCATCCTGTGATTTTTCCCATGATTCGAATATATATGTGTAATAAGCGCTACTCCTGCATCAGTAGTAGACTTGCCGGCAGTGAAACCATATTGCTGACTGTGAAGCAGTCCGTTATCCCTGAAGTATTTTAACATTTGGTTAAACATAATCTTTTCAAATACTTTACTTAGAACTGGCAAAATAGAAATTGGTCTATAGTTGCCTAGCTCAAATCTATCTCCAGATTTAAAGAGTGGAATTAATTTGCTAAATTTCATTAATTGAGGAAACACGCCATTATCAACACATTTATTGAAAATAGTAGCTAGATAAGGAGCAACAATATCTATGAATGAACTAACTACTTTAACTGACATGTCCCAGAGATCTTCCGTATTTTTTAAATTTAACTGTTTGAATATTTTTATGACATGAAAACGGCTGACATGTGAAAATTTAAATGTTAAAGAGCAAGGGCTGACATTAGCCTCCAGTAATGTTTTTGCCCGAATTGGAGATGAGTCTAAAGAAGATGTAATATCAATTGGAATATTAGCAAAAAAATCTTGAAAAATATGAACTATATCTTTTGTTGCTGTTATTAACTTATTGCCACAATTTAATGAGAATTGATTGCAGGCTTTCTCAGACCGTCCAGTTTCTTTGTCTATAATTCCCCAGATGGTCTTAATTTTGTCAGAGGACTGATTAATTTGTTTATTTATAAAATTAGATTTAGCTGCAATACAAACTTGTTTGAAAATTTTAGAGTAATTTCTCACATAAGTTGTAAATTTGTCATCAAATCTATATTTTTTTTGATCATATAAATCAAATAAAATGTTTCTACTTTTAAGTATTCCTACTGTTGCCCATTCTGTAAATTTAGATTTAACACAATATTCTCTTTTCTTGAAAATATTCTGGTATTCTTTTGACAAAAGACTAATTAACTTGGTGTAAAGAATATCAGGATTATTAAGACTGACAGATTGTAACTCTAAGTCTAATTTATATTTAACCGTGCTTTTGTATTTATTAATATTGTAAGCATTTATTTGTCTTTTTGATCTTTTATTATTGGTATTTTTTTTAGTCTGATTACTAAACTTAACAACTTGACCACAGTGATCCGAAGGAAGTTTATTTATTATTAATTTTTCAATATACTCACAGTTACAAAAAACATTGTCAAGACAAGTAGCAGTCGTAGCGGTTACACGAGTGGGTTCCTGAAAGACATTACTCATTAAAAGACTGAAATAAACTAATAATTTTTGTACATGTGGGTGTATCACAAAGAATATCAACGTTAAAATCACCACACACAATGATTTTTTTACTGCTATTAAATACTTTTTTTAATATATCCTCCATCACCTCTTCAAATACATTATAATCACTATTAGGAGGCCTATAAACACATATAAGTATATAATTATCTAGTTCTATACATGAGATTTCTGTACAACACTCAATAGAAAGTCTAACAATGTCAGCACGTTCCTTTACTTTAATATTATTTCTTGCAATTATCATAGACCCACCTCTGTTAACTGACTTTCTATTGAAGCAGCTGACAACATTATAATTATTTAAACTGAACATCATATTGCTTTCTTTAAGCCAATGTTCAGTGAAACAGATAATGTCAATATTGTATTTTTCCAAAAATAATTGTATAATTAATTCACTGCCGGGAAAACTTTGTATGTTCTCTCGTCTTTGTTAGCAGTTTAAATCTGCAGTCAAATTACTTATATCACTATTTAAACAAAAATTAATAGAATCATTTGTTATGTCACAATTTTTATATTGAAGTTTACCATGTAAACTGTTCATGAAGTCAATATTATAAGCCACTAAAGTGGCTATTTTATTCTTAGAAGATTTAGAAAGATACATTGTATCTTTTGTCAAATAAAAATCACTAATAAAACTATTAGTGTCAAAAAATGTAAAAACGTCACTATGACGACATGTCAATGTATGCAATAAATTATTAAGGTAATGTACCTTATTGTTAATTTTTTTATGATAATGGCTACTTGTATAAGGAAGAGCGCACAATACAATCTTATATACATTCAATTGTAACAAATATTGAATACCTTTAATTATATCCTGTCTATTTAATTTAATACTATTACCGAAAAATAACACAACTGTGGTCATTTTATTTATTTTAGTAGATTTAATTTTGTTAATAATTTGTGCAAATGATGCCCCTGGCATACAGTAATTTAATACATCACCCTTAAGATGATACTTCAATATAGACCCAAAATTACAGCCTATTCTGTCAGAAAACACCATTGTGCTACTTTTAGGATTATAGTCACTGACACAAATCCCCTGAACTTCATTTATCTGCACAGTTGAAACTGAATTATTATTTGGCAAAGTTGAATGATCACATGTACAATGTTTAGTTAACGACTCAAAACGGTCAGCATTGTATTTACTGACATCAATCAAATCATCCATTGCTAAAATATGCTCCTGGATTTGTTTTTGTGAGATAGTATACGTAATTATTTAAATCATGAAGCGATGATTCTAAACTCTTTATTTTTGAAGTTAGGTAACTTGTATCCATGTCATATAACTTTTGGCTTTCCACTAGTTTATTATTATACTTATTAATATAATCATGCAATTTTAAATTGTTTAAACTAGTTTTTTTCAGCAACTGACCATTTTTGGAACGTTTATATAATATACTCCGAGTCTTAGTTATAAACTTTTTTAATTTTAAATATTTTTTTAATTTATTATGACTCAACATACATATGTTATTATTATAGTTGCCCTGTGATGTGTCACTAGTAAGGTCAATCACAACTGGATGGCTGCATGGAACTGAAGTAGAAGGAGGCATACAGTCGACACTAATAAGCTCATCATATAAATTACTAATCTCATTACTTTGTTGAGATTCTTATTTGATTAACTTTAACAAGGTGGGCCGGAGCATGTTTGTCAAAGATTTTGAGTACGGCTTTGTTGAAAACGGATACCTTGTCATTAACAGCAGTGGCAGAAAATACGCATGACCAATCGAAGTCAGTTACGTCCTTACCTAAAATGGATGTATCGATTCTCGCAAAGTTACGCAGACGAACAATAGCAGGTTTAGGCTTAAAGGTTTTAATGTTATAGGAAGTGTAGATAAGGTCGTGTTTGGAAAAACCCGGTGCAGGAAACTGACCATGTTTTAAAACACAATCAGGTGAGACATAAATATGAGACATAAATATGATCAAGCCAATCCTATTTTTATTTTAGAAATATTATCTACGACACAGATGATCCTTATATAACTAAGTTTCTATAAGTAAGATTATGATTAAATACTAGATTTTCCGTTTTAAATTCCGTTTATAATAAATTTAAAAAAAGTGTGGTTTTGTTTAGAAACCTTGAATACATGATACGGTTAATAATTAAATGTATGCGGAGCGAATATATTGCTACCGCGTGAAGTTCAAGCGTCTGCAGTTTACCAGAGCTTGTTGTGGTAGAATTTGACGTCGAAAAAGCCGCGGTCGGTGAGCTGCGGGTCGCGGCGACCGGACGAGCCGTCCGGAGACACAGGCTTGGCCGCCAGTTCTACGGGCGACGACTCTTCGATGGTGAACTCGGCCTGCTCCACCGGGATGCCGTTCTCGGAGCTAGAAATTTCATATTTATTTACTTTTAAATATTACCAACGTAAGATACAACAATACATATGTCGTGATTCTATATAATTCTATCGGTCTTTAAACTGTTCCATATTGAAAGGTAACCACAACATACTATGAGTTACATTACATTGCTACTAATAATATTAACTAAAGTTTAATTCTACTAATATTAATGCAATAAAACATACATATAACACTGATGACACCTCTCTGATTTTAGAACAAGTGGCTTTCAGCGTCATTTGCATTGGTTTAAGTTTACGACTAATAATAATGTTAAATGCTTAAAAACTAAATGTATTAATTGTCGTCATCTAAAAACATCCGGATACATATCGTAAAATTGAATAATGATACCCTTGATGATTTTATTGTTTCCACCGTGTTCCTTGGAATTACTTGCATTTTGCTGGTTGCAGCAAAAGCTATGGAACTTATGTTGATAAGTTCCATAGCTTTTGCTGCTCGTAGTATTATACAGATTTAAATTGGATACTGTGAGATTAATGTATTTTAGTTATTTTCATAGTCAATATCGTATGGAATATGATGAATATATGGAATTGATTATAGGGTAAAAAGCTAATGTGCAGAGTGTATAATATTAATAAAGGGAAGTCGAGATTCTTAAAGGCAAAAATTTTAAGTATTTAGTCTCATAGTAGCGTCACACTTCTTATATACATATATACGCAACAAACTTCATACATTTTTTGCAGAGTTAGTTTTGAACCCTTTATCAAGTTAGTTGTGTTTCTAGAGAGGTAGGTACGCGACAAGTAACAGCGAGGTTGGTTACACACTGATTTAATATTCCAATAAAGAGTGGACGCAGCCATCCGACCGCCTATCCTCGGTTGTAATTTCTGACACATCTAGGTCTGTGTATTGTGATGTTACGTGGTGCTCATTCCGGGCGATTTGGTTTTCTGCTATGGGCCGGATAGGAGCCACCGATGTCCTTTCCTGGCTTCGTATTAACGGAGTGGAAGATAAATCCGAAATAGAGTCGGGGATTCCAGGAATAACTGCCGGTAATGCTCTCATCAGTTTTATTCCTTTCCTTCTTCTGAGTATATTCCTTCCTTATCCAGCCTGGGAGCATAGACAATATAAGTAACTTTACCTAAAAACTTTTTTATTGTTCCCTCGATCCAACAATATATGTTATTTGAGATGAATTGTTTTATACACACTTTATACTCCGGTCTAGACTTCCCCTGTACTGCTTAGCCTGTAAGCACTGATTTTGTGCGACGATTTTAGAAAGGTCTGTCGATGAAGGAGTGACGTTAATAAGATTTAGTAAATCTAATCTAGAACGCATACAATTCCCATAAATAATTTCCGCCGGTGATTTTGCTGTTGTACCATTTCTGGAGTTTCTATAGTCAAATAAAAATTTATAAATTTCCTGACTAAGTGAATTTTTATTTACGTTACTTAATATGATAGTCTTCAATCCTTTTTTCATTATTTTCACAAAACTTTCAGCCTGACCATTGCTCGAGGGGTGATAAGGCGGTGTTAAAACATGATCGATTCCATTAATAGAACAAAATTATGAAAATTCATTAGAGGTGAATGATGTTCCGTTATCAGTGACCAAAGTATGTGGTACTCCTACACGAGACATCCAATCGTACAACTTATCGATTACCGCTTTAGAACCGAAAGACGACCCCATAATAAAACAGTCGACCCACTTATCGATTATGCATCCATTATAGAGTATGCATCCACCACTATCAAAAACATTTTGTTATTAAATGGTCCCAAGAAATCTAGATGGACCCTACGAAAAGGTCGCGGCGGGTGCGGCCAGGGAGCGAGCGGAGCGCGCGGCGGCGCGGGCCGCAGCTGCGTGCACACGCCGCAAGCACCCGCCAGCCGCTCCAGCGCCGCGTCTACACCCGGTACCCAAAACCGTCTCCTAGCCTCCGCTTTCATTTTGACTATTCCAAAATTAGAACTATGTAGTTCATTGCATAATTTGTCACGTAATGCCGTCGGAATAACAACCCTATGGCCACGCTTTACACACCCATTTTCCACGGATAACTGTAAACAACAATTAAAATATGGTTGTAACATAATATTATTATTTTTTCTTGACCAGCCGCTCATTATGTAATCTTTGGCCGCGTTAAGCAGCGGATCGTTACTTGTGACCGTACGCATGGTCTCGATTGTGACTGGCAGACTGCCCTGTACGACAAAATTTACGTAGGCTGCGCGTTCCTCGCAGTACCGCCCCTCCGCACTTGCCTCCTCCCGCGCAATGCAATCTTGCGTCGGACCGCTTTCTAATGCACGTGATAAATAGTCAGCTATGTTATCGCTACTTCGGACGTATTCGATTTTATAATTATGTGCCGATAAGAACATTACATACCGCTGCAATCTGTTAGCTGATACTTCCAGTATGCCGCGGTGAGGTCCAAAAATACTTAACAATGGTTTGTGATCAGTACGTAAAATAAAAGGGATAGAACGGCCATACAAATATTGGTGAAATCGCCTAACTCCGAATATTATAGAAGTCGCTTCTTTTTGAATTTGTGAATATTTTTTTTCAGCTGAAGTTAATGTCCGCGAGGCGTAGTATATGGGTTTTTCTTGTCCATTTTCGTTTATTTGTGACAAAATAGCTCCAAGACCAGAGGGTGATGCATCGGTAGTTAATATTATTGTAGCTTTTGGATCAAAATGAGTCAACACTACGTATGAGGCTAATATTTTTTTTATTTTTACGAACGCCTCCTCATGAATAGACGTCCATTCCCACTTAATATTTTTATGCAATAAATTATACAACGGACTTAATATCGCTGACGCTTCAGGTACAAAATTACGATAGTAATTAGCGAGATCCAAAAAGGATTGTAATTGCGCAACATTAGTAGGGTTCTTTGCTTTCAGGATCGCCTGAACTTTTTCAGGTGTTTTTTTTTTTTTATTCCATGTTTATTTATGATGTGGCCTAGATAATTTAATTCGTCTCTGAAAAACTAGCACTTATTTTTTTGAAGTACTAAACCTGCCTCTTCCAGACGACTTAGTACAACTTTTAGTCTATCCATATGTTGTTTCTAATCAACCCCTGTAACTAAAAGGTCATCTAAGTTATGACCCCCTCCAGCCCCGCTAAGATAGATTCTATAGCGCGCTGAAATATAGATGGCGCGCTAGTGAGACCTAACACTAATCTAGTATATTTAAACAAGCCGCGTTGCGTATTTGTGCAGGTAAGGTTCTGGGAGTCCTCACACAGGACCAGCTGATTATATGCCATGGAAAAATCAAGTTTAGAGAACTTTTCCCCTCCATGTAGTTTAGAAAACAGTTCTTCAGTACTAGGTAAGGGGTAATGCTCAACAATTAACTGTTTATTTATTGTAACTGAGTAATCGGCACACAGCCTAACGCCGCCGTCTTTTTTTAGAACCGGTGCTATGGGTGCCGCGTACTCAGAGTGCTCTACTGGCTTTAAAATCCCTAAATGAACAAGACGATCCAACTCTTTATCTACCTTAGGCTTTAATGCAAAAGCAACCGACCTGGGTTTAAAAAATATAGGTTTACATTCGGGTTTAACATGTAATTTAATTTTATATTTATTAAAATTTTATATATTCAATTTCGGGAATATTATATAAAAAAGTAAAGGAGACAATATACCGCCTTGCGGAACGCCAGCTACAAGCTCGCACCACTCAGACAAATATTGGTTCATACGAACTGCCTGCTGACGACCACGAAGATAAGAGGCAAACCATTTAACTGATGATGAAATCCCAAGATGTGCAAGGATGGCGAGTAAGATGTCGTGATCAACGGTGTTAAATGCATTGGAAAAATCGATTAAGACGAGGACAGTTAATTTAGATTGTTCCATGCCCTCCCTCACGTCCTCAGTGATTTTCAGTAAGGTAATAGTAGTGCTGTGTCCAGGACGAAAACCTGACTGGTAAGTTGTGGGGGACTTAATAAATTGCAGGGTGTTTTCAAAACAAAGGCAGATCTTCAAGTAAGAGTAGACTTCATCATCAGCAACTGGTACAAATAAAAATTCATCAATAGGACGTTTAGGCCATGAAGTTATTTCAGCTAGAGAAGTAGATTTCAGAGAATCGCTCAATATGAGAACGGTGGAAAAATGCCTGTTTAAGTCATTTAACGAAATAGACGAGAAAAAATCCTCAGATTGTTTGCACAATCCAAGTGATTTGAGAAACTTCCAGGTATTGGCCGAAGAGGTATTTAGTATGTTCGAGTGGATGTGACGGCGTTTAGCAGCTCTTACCATATAGTTGCAGTGGTTGCGCGCAATTTTGAATGCCCTTCAGTTCTCTTCACAACGTTCCCTTTTATAGATTCTAAACGCACGGTTATGCTTTCTTAAAGCCATGCGCACTCCCGCAGTTATCCAGGGAGTTGGCTGTCTTTTAATTCTGACAAAGTGAGCCGGAGCATGCCTGTCAAAGATTTGGAGAACAGACTGGTTAAAAACGGACATCTTATCGTTTATTGACGAGGCGGACAGTACACATGACCAATCAAAATCAGTTACATCTTTCCCTAAAGTTGACGTATCAATTTTGGCAAAACTACGCAGACGAACGACGGAAGGCTTAGGCTTGAACGTTTTTATATTAAATGAGACGTAAAGGAGATCGTGTCTGGAGAATCCAGGTGCTGGAAATTGACCATGGTTTAATATGTAATCAGGTATCATGAGAGTCATTGTTAACGTGGGTAGCATTAAGGGGCTTTCGGAAGGAGGCGGCGGAAAGGGAGCGGAAGCGGACTCGTCCCGCTTCCCTCTGCCGCAGAAGAGCCGTCGGAGCTGGGGTAGAAATGCACATGCGAATCCCCTGGCTCCGACATAGGCGCTCGTAGGTACACCGTGTGGTTTATGGTGAGTACAAGTCTCACACACCACCCCGCGCTCCCTCCGGTGGGGTGACGGTCTTTTGAAGATTTTCCACACGTAAAAAAAAAAAAAAAAGGTTAGCATTAAGGGGTAACACCGAAAGGCCCACCGACTCCACAATATCGCGCAGCTTACGAGATCTGTAAGTCTCTTTGAGCAAGTCAGTGTTGAAGTCACCCATGATAACATGATGTGCATGCACCGCCATAATATTCGCGGAAATAGACTCAACGTCATGGAAGTAGTCAGTAGAAGGAGGACAATATATAACACCGAGAACAATCTTACTTCCCTTAATATCAACCGCCACGAACAAATATTCAGCACCACCTGCCGCAGTTGACGTAGCTAACGTTTTATAGCTTTAGCTTTAGTATTTAGCTACTCCACCACCCCGCCTGTCCACACGATCGTTTCATATTAAGAAGTACCCTGGTAAACTAACGGTAGTAGACAGCAGAGAGGGTTTTAACCAGGTCTCTGAAACCAAGATTGCGTCTACAGTATTCACACTAAAAGTATTCATTAATTCACTATGATGTTGAGGTAAACTTTGAGCATTAATGTGACAAATGTTTAGGTTGCGGTGTGTTTTTAATAATTCGTTACTAAGATTAGAAGAAAGAGATACATCTAATAAGGACATATCAAGAGACATAAATGAATCATTAGAGCTATGGGCCGAAAAAAAGGATTCATTGTCAGACATTGTAGTATCAAATATGTAAATAAATAAGTAATATATTTGTTCCGGACCACCGCTTAAAGATTATATATAGTCATAGTTTGTAGAAATAAGTTCGATTAGATATAGCAAATTTATAAATAGTACAATTGTTACATAGTAACACCTTAAGATTAATAGATTTGATAGGGATAAGTTTATAGAAATTTAAGTTCTTTATGTTATTATTTACAAAAATGCTTGACAAATAAATGATTATAATGGTTGTGGTTTCAATCCCCTAAAAATAAATAGGTCGGCAAATAGAAACAGAATAGAATATAGTATAAAAAATAGATCCCAAAATACATAGGGATCTTTTTATAGTATCATTTCATTTGTAGATATGTAATAATAATTGTAATGTGCGTTGCGCGGCAGCATTCGTTCGACTGACGCGCGACCTCGCTCTCCCGCGCTATATATATATGAGGGGGAAGGGGAGCGAGGTCATATAAAAGGCGCGATCCGCGAAATCGCGAATTATTCCTAAACCGCACGTCGCGCAGCGCACACATCATAATAGAAATGTAAATTAAAGATGGTATTGACGTTTGATGCACAAATTGTAAACACAAAATGTAAGATTGATAAAATATAATAAAAATTATATAAAGGGGTGAGGAGAATAGGGCGGCCAAGGGTCCGCTGGCTAGTAGCCAAAAATCGTATATAAGTAGCGTCCAAAAGCGCTACAAATCATAGCGAATTCAACCTCTGAATAGCGACATTGATCTTCGGATAGCGAAATCGACCTGAAAAGGAATCAACCACTGAAGAAATTCTCCTCGCCTCTGCATTCTGAACCACAAGAACCGTTTTCTCATTCACTGCCCGTCCATCATCGCCGTCGTTAAGTATAGTCATCACAATCCTCTTCACGCATCGTGTCATCGCATCGTGTCACCGTCGCATCAGCATCGTTTAAACGTCCTTCTCAGGACGAATCATCGTGGTGCCTATAAAAAGGCACCTGGTCCTTCACCCGCAACGCGCCCGCGGCGTTGATTGAGGCCCTTCAGGTAGGGAGTGCTTTGAAAAGGGCACTCTCTCACCTCGAGGAGGATAGATTGACGTCCGGGCGTACCAGCGACTCGGTGCCTGCCGACGCGCCTTCCGACTCCCGGGGGCAGCGGCCAGCACATCTGCTGGTCCTTCGAGCCGGATCAAGAAGAATAGAAGACAAAATAGAAGATGCCCGTCACACGAAGCAGAACTGGCAAGATGCAAGAGGAGAAGACAGAAGAGCATCAAACACATGCAGAACAGGTCCCAGACCCACCGCGGAGGGAAAACCCGTTCCCTATTCGACATAGCATACCGCCGAGGTCGCCACAAGGGACACAAGACGTCGAAGAAACCGTCGTTCAACAAACAACGGCGCGATCACAGCTCTCCGATAGAGAAAAGGAGAGACAGAAACAAATCGCTATCGCCCGAGAAGAGGTCATTCGCTATCGATTACAGTTGGCGGAGGCCAAGCTAGCCCGACTGGAAGCCTTCGGAGAAGAAGACGAAGAACCGTCGGAACCAGCATCGCAAGACGGCCACAATAGGGTCGTCGAATGGCTCGAGCAGCAGTCCGAGCCACCACCACCTCCACCAGAAGCACCACCGAATCCACCGAAGAGGCCCACACCGGCGAGAATAGAGGAGCCGCTTCGGGGTACCATAGAAACTCACCAACGATTGGCACCCACAGACACCATTCAAGTTGGTGATCTCGCAACTGCAGTAACCGAAATCGTCAGGGCGACTACAGCGTCGCTAGCGGCCGTCGCGCCGCACCCACAAGCGTCAACGTCGGGTCCCCTAGCAGCACAGTATAGAGGGGAACTCACACCGTTCTACGGGGCGCATACAGATTGGCTGGCCTTCAAGGCAGCCTACGAAGAATCTGCGGGGTATCTAACGCCGTCGCAGAACATAGAAAGGCTCCGGAGAGCCTTACGAGGGGAGGCTAGGTCAGCAATGAAGAGCCTCCTAATAGCAAACACGCCGGCCGAAGAGATCATGCACGAGTTGGAGCTCACCTTCGGTCGACCGAACAACATAGCAGAAGTCGAAATAGCAAAGCTGCGGAGTCTTCCACCACCGAAGGACACACCGGGGGAGTTCTGCAGATTCGCCACAGCCGTCAAGAATAGCATCGTGTCATTGAAGACGTTGAAGAAGATCAACTTCCTATACAACCCGGAAGTGGCGAAGTTATTAATAGAAAAACTACCGCCGAACATTCGACATAGGTGGTATGTTTACTGCCAGCAGCAAGCCCACGAAGACGTACCGGATTTAGTACAGTACTACAACTTCGTGAAGATAGAAGCTGAAATTTATAGCGTAAGCGCCGAACCCATGAAGATAGCAAGCATGGACGACAAACCGAAGCCGTCGGAAAGTCGTCGTGTTCAAATCCGTCCGCAGCGAACACATACAGCGAGCAAGACGGACAGCCCACCCCGCCACAAGCCAACGTGTCCCGTGTGCAAATCAAATTCGCACACGGCGGCGCAACAGTGTGAAAAATTCAAGAAAGAAAATAGCTACGGGCGTTGGGAAATAGCGAAGGCGCAACGTCTGTGTTTCCGATGCCTACAATATCGAACACAGACACATAACTGCAAGACGAAGACTTGCGGAATAGATGACTGTCCACGTATGCATCACAAATTGTTGCACTACAGGGCAACGAGCGAGACACAGAAGACAGAGACAGCAACAGTATCGACAGGCGTCTCGCTCACACGTTCACCGCGCAGTTATCTCAAAATACTGCCGGTGAAAATAGTCGGACCGCGGGCCAGCATCGACACTTTCGCCCTCCTCGACGATGGATCTACCGTCACCCTCATAGATGAGGAAATAGCCACAAGAGTCGGCGCGGAGGGGCCGACAGAACCACTGAAAATAGAAGCACTGGCCGGCGCAACGGTTCGAACAAATAGCTCGAGACGCGTAACTCTAACGTTATGCGGTTCAGAAGAGGAGTATGAGATCTCCGCCAGGACAATGAAGGGACTCAAACTCGCCAAACAACAAATAGAAGAAAGGGATATCCGACGATGTCAACACCTGGCTGGCATCAAGAAGATACTGTGTTACCACGACGCCACACCAACGATCCTCATCGGCCAAGACAATTGGGAACTGTTACTGGCCATAGAAGTTCGCCGAGGATCTTCGTCACAACCAGTCGCATCGAAAACTCCGCTCGGATGGGTGCTGCATGGAGCGTCCACTCGCAGCCTCGGCCATCAAGTCCACCATGTATATCATATACGTGAGGGGGCCGAGGATAGAATAGAAGAGGAATTAAGAAGATATTTCTCTATAGAATCACTAGGCGTGCTGCCAAGAAAGACACGCGCCGACCCTCAAGAGCGAGCACTACAGATACTACAGAAGAAGACTCGCGCTCTGCCAGATGGGGGATATAGTACATCGCTACTGTGGAAAACAGATAAAGTCGAGTTGCCGAACAACTACGATGCGGCGCTCAACAGGCTGTACAGCACAGAGAAGAAAATAGATAGGAATCCACAGCTGAAAGAAGAATACGAGCGACAAATAGCGCTCCTAATAGAAAAAGGCTACGCAGAAGAAGCCGCCACCACCCCATCGGACGCCCGCACCTGGTATCTTCCGCACTTTCCCGTGCTTCATCCAGCTAAGCCGGGGAAAGTTCGTCCAGTCTTCGATGCAGCCGCTCGCGCCAGGGGGACGTCACTCAACGATCATCTGCTGACCGGTCCGGACTTACTTCAATCGTTACCAGGGGTGTTAATGCGATTCAGACAACATCCAATAGCCGTCGCCGCAGATATAGAAGAAATGTTTCTACGAATAGAAATCAACGAAGAAGATAGAGATGTCCTGCGGTTCCTGTGGCGACAACACCGGCGGGAGGGACCACCCCGCGAATATAGAATGAAGGCAGTGATCTTCGGCGCCGCCTGCTCACCGTGCATCGCTTTGTACATCAAGAACCACAACGCAGAACAACACAAGGAACAATATCCAAGAGCAGCCGACGCAATTATCCATAACCACTATATGGATGATTACCTTCAAAGTTTCCAAACGGAGGAAGAAGCTATGAAAATCACCCATGAAGTTGACACCGTACATAGGAAAGCAAAATTCCATTTAAGGAAGTGGACATCGAACAGCCCACAACTACAAGAAAAATACAACAGCACAAGAATAGAAGATAGGACCGTCTCCATAGATAGAGCCGACAAAGAAGAGAAAATATTAGGCCTCACATGGAGGCCCGCCACGGACACATTGGGCTTCAACTTAAATATGGCCCGAATTCCGCAAGAGATAGTCAACGGAAGTCGCACACCGACGAAGAGAGAAGCCCTCCGGACGGTCATGTCTCTCTTCGACCCACTAGGATTAGCATCACCCGTCACCGTGCAAGCGAAAGGCATTTTACAAGAAACATGGCGAATCGGCATCGGTTGGGACGAGAAATTGCCTGAGAAGTTAGCCGAAGACTGGACGAAGTGGACACAGCACTTAGTCAATTTACGCCATATCAACGTGCCACGATGTCATCCGGAGCTGAGCAGCGCGTCATCCAGGGAACTGCACACATTCGTAGACGCAAGCGAGAACGCCTACGCCGCCGCCGTGTATTGGAGAGTGCAAGACAAGGACGGCAACATTCACGTGACACTCGCCATAGCCAAGGCGCGAGTTTCACCTCTGAAGATAGTATCTATACCAAGACTCGAGTTGCAAGCCGCTGTCCTGGGTTGCCGGTTAGCACGTACGGCTACAGAAGAATACCAGATTAAACCGGACCGTCGATACTTCTGGAGCGATTCAAGAACAGTATTAGCGTGGTTAAGGGCTGGTCCACGCACATTCAAACCATTCGTGGCGCATAGAGTCGCGGAAATAGAAGAAGAAACGAAAGCGAACGAATGGAAATGGGTACCTACGCGTCACAACGTGGCCGATGACGCAACTCGAGGAGTGCCCACGGATTTCGACACGGAACACCGATGGTTCACCGGACCCCAGTTCCTATACAAGCCGCAGGAAGAATGGCCCGGGCAAGATGAGTCTGGTGGCATAACAACAGACACCGGAGAAGAACGCACGCACATGGTATACACAGGCGATAGCAACACAACAGACAGCGGCGTACTCCCGGACATCACACGCTTCACGTCATGGCTGCGACTACTACGAGCCACAGCACGCGTGTTGCAGTTCATCGACCGGTTACGCGAAGCGGTCGAAAATAGAAAAAACACCGCCTCACAAAACGCTGTACATTATAGGCGCACAGCGCGCAATATAGAGAAGGACCCGGCGTGGAATAAGAAGACAGCTCGCAAAATAGTACGGACAGCGCCGAGATTCGACAATAGTGAAGAAAGAAATTTCATCAAATTAACTGCGGAATATATACAGCGCGCGGAACAATTGTGGATACGGGCCGCGCAACAAGAATCGTTCAAGAACGAAATAGAAACACTCCGCTGTAAAGGGACAGTCGATAACAATAGCCGACTGAAACCACTAGCGGTGATCGAAGAAGACGGTTATATCAAGTTGAAATCAAGAATAGCAGCAGTCGTCGATGTTACAGACAGCATGAAGAAACCGATAGTCCTGGATGGGAATCATCGATATACCCAGTTGTACCTGGACTGGGTGCATAGAACGCATCACCACGCCGGAGTCGAGTTGGTGATGAACGAAGCTCGACAGCATTATTGGATACTTCGAGCGAGACCGACAATTCGCAGCATCGTCAAGCGATGTCAACTGTGCCGACTACGACGCGCAACAGCATCGATCCCGCCCACCGGAGACCATCCGGTCAGCCGACTCGCCCATCACCAGAGGCCGTTCACATACACAGGCGTGGACTTCTTCGGGCCTCTTAGTGTCACCGTGGGGCGACAACACCACAAACGCTACGTCGCGTTGTTCACATGCTTGACAACGCGAGCAGTACATTTAGAGTTAACCACCTCATTGTCTACAGACTCCGCAATATCCGCACTCAGGCGGATGATGGCCCGACGAGGGAAGCCAACCGAGATCTGGTCCGACAATGGGACCAACTTCCACGGCGCAGACGCAGAGCTACGTCGCGCCGCCATAGAAGCAAGTCGCGAAGACGCGGCTAATCATCGTATACGCTGGCGGTTCATCAGCCCCAGCGCACCATTCATGGGCGGAGCGTGGGAACGTCTCGTCCGCTCCGTGAAAACAGCATTAGCCGCCACACTGCATGAGCGGCACCCTTCGGAAGAAACATTAGTCACACTGCTGTGTGAGGCGGAATATACCGTGAATAGCCGTCCGCTCACACATGTGTCAACTGAACCGGACGACGAGGAAGCCCTCACGCCTAACCACTTTCTACTGGGAGGATCGGGCAAAGTGCAAACTCCGGGAAGCTTTGAAGACACCGATATCGATAGCCGGAGTCACTGGAAGAGAGCGCAGCGGCTAGCAGACCACTTCTGGAGCCGATGGCTCCGGGAGTACCTACCGGAACTTCAACACCGGCGGGAGCCCCGCGGCACGGGGCAACCTCTGCGCATCGGAGACTTAGTCCTGATCGTCGACTCCAATCTCCCGCGCAACACATGGCCGCGCGGGAGAGTAATAGCAGTGTTTCCCGGCCCAGACGGCGTCATCCGAGTGGCCGACATCCAGACCAAGAATGGCGTGCTGAGGAGGCCAACCAAACGACTCGTGGTCCTGCCAACGGGAGTTGCTGATAGTGAAGAGCGGGCTCCGGAACCAGACAAGGCTCCTGCAGCGCCCTCGACGACCGCTGCAGCGGCGGGAGAATAATGTTCCGGACCACCGCTTAAAGATTATATATAGTCATAGTTTGTAGAAATAAGTTCGATTAGATATAGCAAATTTATAAATAGTACAATTGTTACATAGTAACACCTTAAGATTAATAGATTTGATAGGGATAAGTTTATAGAAATTTAAGTTCTTTATGTTATTATTTACAAAAATGCTTGACAAATAAATGATTATAATGGTTGTGGTTTCAATCCCCTAAAAATAAATAGGTCGGCAAATAGAAACAGAATAGAATATAGTATAAAAAATAGATCCCAAAATACATAGGGATCTTTTTATAGTATCATTTCATTTGTAGATATGTAATAATAATTGTAATGTGCGTTGCGCGGCAGCATTCGTTCGACTGACGCGCGACCTCGCTCTCCCGATATATATATGAGGGGGAAGGGGAGCGAGGTCATATAAAAAGCGCGATCCGCGAAATCGCGAATTATTTCTAAACCGCACGCCGCGCAGCGCACACATCATAATAAAAATGTAAATTGAAGATAATATTATCGTTTGATGCACAAATTGTAAACACAAAATGTAAGATTGATAAAATATAATAAAAATTATATAAAGGGGTGAGGAGAATAGGGCGGCCAAGGGTCCGCTGGCTAGTAGCCAAAAATCGTATATAAGTAGCGTCCAAAAGCGCTACAAATCATAGCGAATTCAACCTCTGAATAGCGACATTGATCTTCGGATAGCGAAATCGACCTGAAAAGGAATCAACCACTGAAGAAATTCTCCTCGCCTCTGCATTCTGAACCACAAGAACCGTTTTCTCATTCACTGCCCGTCCATCATCGCCGTCGTTAAGTATAGTCATCACAATCCTCTTCACGCATCGTGTCATCGCATCGTGTCACCGTCGCATCAGCATCGTTTAAACGTCCTTCTCAGGACGAATCATCGTGGTGCCTATAAAAAGGCACCTGGTCCTTCACCCGCAACGCGCCCGCGGCGTTGATTGAGGCCCTTCAGGTAGGGAGTGCTTTGAAAAGGGCACTCTCTCACCTCGAGGAGGATAGATTGACGTCCGGGCGTACCAGCGACTCGGTGCCTGCCGACGCGCCTTCCGACTCCCGGGGGCAGCGGCCAGCACAATATTTATTTATTTTATTTTATTTATTTATTAAAGGAAAATCAAGGCTATTCAAGTACATCTTAAATAAAATCAATATATATGTCATAGTAAGCCACTGACAGGCTTTCACTAATAACAATAGACTAATTCTTAAAAAATTTACATCACTACGTATAAAGGCATTATAAAGTTAACAGAGAATATGAAATTAATTAACAAGAGTACAGTAACAAATAGTAAATTTATAGAAATATATACATATACATGATTTTCAATAATAATTAATTGTTATTTAAAGAAGGGCTCACTTAGTTGGTGTCTCGTTGATTTAATATTATTACAAAATATATCTATATTAACTGTTTTAGATAGTTTATTAAAATTGTTGCTAGCTCGCCAGAGAAATGAATTCTGCTTATAGTTCGATGACACTAGGGGAACAGATAGGAGAGGATTGTGCCTTGTTGATACTCGTGGTACATTAATGGATAATTTACCCAGGAGATTCGGGCAGTCGACAGCACCAGAGGCTATTCTCATGAGATATGTAATATCCGCGATTTCCCTACGCTTCTCAAGAGGCAGAAGGTGGTGTTTTTTACAAAACTCAAGATACCTAGATGAATCATACGGATCTCGTAATATGTAGGCTAAAAAACGAATAAATTTCTTTTGGATATTTTCGAGACGTAGTATGTAGGTTTTGTATCTAGAATTCCAAATCTGCGAAGCGTATTCCAATTTACTTCTAACCAACGTGCAGTATAATATTTTTAAGGTTTTGGCTTGCTGAAAAAGACTTGAGTTACGCATAAGAAAACCGAGTGCTTGTGTAGCTTTCGTAACAATGTTATCAATGTGGTTGTCGAAGAGTAATTTTGAATCATGTGTAACACCCAAGTCCTTCATTGATATTTTTTTCTGAAGCTCCTTACCCCGTAGTGTGCGCACCGTAGTGTGCGTACCGCGTTTCAATAAATTTAAATTTCCGAGTGTATGTGACCATAAAACATTCATTTGGGTTAAGATCTAAATTGTTCAAATTGCAATAATTGTTGAGGCGCTCGAGATCTGACTGAAGGCGATACATATCACTTGGTGACGATATTGTCATAAATACTTTCATATCATCTGCAAAGCACAGTAATTGGGAGCAATGAAAACAGTTGCCGATATCATGAACAAAAATAGCAAATACTAACGGCCCGAGCAGGGAACCTTGAGGGACCCTGCTAGGTGTGAGTATCCAACTGGATATGTACTCGTAATTATCTACTACAACGGCTTGAGAGCGATAATATACGTAATATACGAAGTCATCCATCGAAAGAGATCACCTCGGATACCGATAAGTTGGAGCTTATGCAGCAGAATATTATGGTCTATACGATCAAAGCATTTGCTATAGTCGGTATATATAACATCAACCTGGTGCCCACCATCCATAGCATCTGTGAGATATTCGTTTAGAAGCACTAAATTGGAAACTGTGGATCGCCCCTTTAAGAAACCATGTTGAAAGATGTTTAATGACATTTCTATTGCAGAATATAGTTGGACATACACTATTTTTTCGAACACTTTCGAGATGTGGCACAGCTTAGAAATGGGTCTGTAGTTCGCGATATCAGTTTTGGAGCCCTTTTTGTGTACAGGTGTGATAAATGCTGATTTCCATATTGATGGCACTTTGCTTTCAACTAGTGAACGTTTGAACAAAAGAGCGATAGGGATGGATATACTTTTGCAGCAAGAGACAAGAAAGTGGGCTGATATGTCATCTGGTCCTGGGGATTTGTTGATATCTAGTTTAGATAGAAGTTTTTCGACTTCGTCATTATCAATATAGATGGACATAATATCAGATGTGGTCGTTGAGTCAGATAGCAATAATTCATTAGAGGAAGTGAGAAGTTGCGGACTAAGAAAGTTAGATTGGAAGTAAGAAGAGAAAGCATTACATATATTTTCACCTGTTTGTACTGTGACATCACCGTATTTCATGCTACTGGGAATGGACTGGGAAGAGGTGCATGATTTTATATATGACCAGAAGTATTTAGAATTATATCGAATAGAATTTTCAACAGAGTTTAAATATTTTTTGTGATATTCTGCTTCTATGGTCTTAACACGCTTCTTAAGTAAATTGTCCGTATGTAAATCAGATAGGTTATGATATATCTTAAACTTACGAAAATATTTATTTTTTTCTTTGATTGATTTTATAAGAGACTGTGTAAACCAAGGTGGTCTAAAACCTTTTGTATCTATTTTAGACGGAATATACTTATTACGAAGGTCCTTCACCATTGAATAGAAAAAATCCACAGCTTCCTCGAAGGTTCGTGACGATATCTCGGTAGCCCAGTCAAGTTCCAATAAGTAATTATTAATTTTGTCATATTTATTTATTTATTTATAAACTCTTTATTGCACCAATCGAATTAATACATAAGAGAATTAGACAGAAAAGAGATATGGAAGTACAAAAGGCGGTCTTATCGCTAGAAGCAATCTCTTCCAGACAACCTTTAGGTAGAGAAAATATAACAAAAGTGGTAGGTGGCGCATGAATAGAATGGAAGAATATATATATAAAGGTAATAATAGGGATAGGATAATAATACCAATAAATATTAGAAAATAACACACATTATTTATAAAATATATACATACATAGATATAAAAATATAAATTTACAAAAATTACAAGCAATATATACATACACATATAAATATATAAATACAAGTACAAAACAACAATGTCATATGCAAAGAAACAAAACACATAGCAAGAAGGAATACAGGGAGATTTAAGTGGAGAGGTAATGGGATTTAACCGAGCTCTTAAAATGGGTAGTGACTGTGCGCTACGAATGGAGTAAGGTATAGAATTCCAAAGGCGAACAGCATGGACTGAGAAGGATTTACTGTAGAATGAGGAACTATGTGAAGGAGTTTTAAGGAGGAGATTTGATGCACTACGCAAGCCATGGTTTTGTGCCTCTCCGAGAAATGAAAATCTTTCTTTAAGATAGTTAGGAGTAACAGGATTAAAAAGAATGGAGTAAAGAAGAGAGAGTATATGCCAGTCACGGCGAAGGCGAACAGGGAGCCACTTGAGCTGTGAACGATAATGTGAAACGTGGTCATATTTGCGTAGTCCAAATATAAACCTGATGCAGAAATTTTGAAGACGCTCAAGTTTGTTTAATTG
This sequence comes from Achroia grisella, assembly GCF_030625045.1. Lineage (NCBI taxonomy): Eukaryota > Metazoa > Arthropoda > Insecta > Lepidoptera > Pyralidae > Achroia > Achroia grisella. The sequence goes on from NW_026712858.1 coordinate 222,529, forward strand.
GTCTTCGGTGAGGTCCAGATAGCAGATGTCAGCGTAATCAAGGATAGGAAGGAGTAGGGTATGCGCAAGCGTAATTTTGGTGCTGACCGGCAAAAGGTTGCCTAACCTCCTGAGTGATCCCGCGGCAGCAAAAATTTTGCGACTAACTTCAGCAATCTGAACAGACCAAGACAATGTCCTATCAAAGTAAATGCCTAGGTATTTAACACTATCACTATATTCAATGTAGGTACCATCTAACACTATTCGAGGTAGGGTGCACCAATTGATTCTACCAATATACCGTGGACTACCAATAATAATGGCCTGTGTTTTTGAGGCGTTCAGTGTTAAACCGAAGTTTTTGCACCAGTTGGATATGAGTTCCAGATCTGCAGTAATCGTATCTATGGCAATGTCAATATCATCTAATGAAGATTGCGAATAGATCTGGAGGTCATCTGCGTAAAGGTGGTAGGAGGAATGAAGTTGCATAGTAATGGAGTTAATAAATAACGCAAAAAGAAGCGGAGATAAGACGCCACCCTGAGGTACGCCGGCAGAAGTTTGACACCACGAGGAATGGGTATTCTCAACGCGTATACGCTGCCGACGCCCATACAGGTAATTATGAAACCAGTCAGTTACCGTTGGAGATATGTTGATTGAACGCATGCGAGCCAATAGGACATCGATATCAACGGTGTTAAATGCATTACTCAAATCTAGGAATGCCAAAACTGTCACTTGCGAATTTTCCATACCATATCTAATATCGTCGGTGATTTTAAGTAGAGCGGTAGTCGTACTATGGCCAGCCCGAAAACCTGACTGGAAAGGGTTTAGGAGGTCATTTATGGAAAGGAATTTGTTCAGTTGATTATGAACAATTCTTTCAAGGGCTTTTGAAAGGAAAGGAAGTATGGAGATAGGTCGGTAATCAGAAAAGGAAGAAGGTTTACATTTTTTGGAAGAGGAATAATATCAGCATCTTTCCATATAGAAGGGAAACACTTGAAGACAATGAGTTATTGAAAATGAAGGTCATTGTTGGAAGGATCACATCAAGGATAGGAAGGACCATAGCACGACCAATGCCGTCAGTACCTAAAGCATCAGAATGTATTGATAGTAAGCTCTTCTCAACATCACAATCGGTAACTGGACTAAAATTGAAACATGGAATATTAAGGGTTGGTATGGTAGAAAGGAGATTTAAAGTATTTGTTTTAGTGTTGTTGTCAAAAACAGCGGAAGAACAGAAATGCCTATTAAGGTGGTCTATATCAATATTGGAAAAATTTGAATTGGAACTGTGACTTTTACCAACCCCTAGAGATTTAAGAAATTTCCAGACTTTAGCCGGATCACTATTTTCAACAGATGTATGAATGTGGCGACGTTGTGCCTCTCTACACACCTTATTACAGTAGTTTCTAGCCTTTATATATTGGTCACGGTATTTGTCAGGATCGGATTTATACTTTGCCCTAGCCTTGTTTTTCTTGGCTTGTATATCCTTTATTTCTTTCGTTAACCAAGGCGCAGGCAAGTGTTTTACACGAACAGGTCGAACAGGAGCATGGAGGTCATATAGCTCTGTGATTTTTTTATTAAATAAATTAATCTGCTCGTCTACAGAAGTCGCATTGTAAACGGAATCCCAATCAGCAGCCAGGGTATCTCTACGCAAGGAATCCAGGTCGATAGCGCCAAAATTACGCTGCATAATAATTTTATGTCTGTATTTGGGAGGGCGGATTTTAAATGAAAGGAAAATTAGGTCGTGAAAAGAAAACGCATCTGCAGTGTGCTGCCCATGACTCGCGACGTGATAGGAGATGATATATATATATATATATATCAAGTATATTTGCAACTGGGAAAGTAGTGCGTATATATATATAAAATGGTGAGGTTACAAGCCTTAGTCACTGACCGGAGACAATTGGCACGATAGTCATTTTTTAGGAGACAGGTGTTGAAGTCACCCATGACTATAGTATGCACGTAGGATGGTGTAATCTTTTCCAGAAGAGTTTCCAATGAGGGGAAGTAGTCTATAGTAGGAGAAGGACTGTAGAAAACGCCTAGAAGAATTTTACAGTGGGAAAGGATTAACTCAATGAAGAGATATTCTGCTTCATTAGAGGGATTGGTACTAATGGAAGAGGAAATTATTTTGTAGGGAATCTGTGTACGGAGATACATAGCAACACCACCACCACCCTTACCAATACGATCATTTCGTATAAGTGTAAATCCAGGGAGCGTATAACAAGAGGAAGGGAGACAAGGCTTTAGCCAGGATTCAGAAACAAGTATTGCTTGGATATCATTAACATCAAAGGATGCTAACATGTCTGGGAAGTGAGCTGGAATACTCTGTGCATTAATATGCACAACATTAAAATTTTTGGCTACATTTGAGAATTCAGAACGTAAAATATCATCTAGGGGAGTAGGAAGTCATAATTGCCTGTTTTGTACAGATACTTGATCCTTGTAGCGGGCTTGAGAATTTATTATTCGACAATATCTATAGAGACAAGAAGAGCGTTATGATGGGGGTCTAATGGTACTAATGGTTCGTCACACTCCGATACCATTACATCTGTATTCGAAAGAACTAGATCTATAAAGTCCGGCCAAATTTATTTGTTATACCATTAAATTGCGATAAGTTGTGAGTATATAGTTCATCTATGAGTAACAGTTCATCGGGACTACTGTAATTAGTAGGTCGGAATGCATTACCATTTTCATGGTCACATACCCAGCTAATGCCACTAAGATTAAAGTCGCCGACGATCAAGTACTTATCGTGTGGTTTTAATAATATATTATCATTTAATTTGAATAAATAGTTTGCTAATTGCTGTGAAAAAGAAAGACCCAAGTTTTGTTTGCACAAATATAATACACAAATATGCAATTGTAATGGAATTTTATTTGATTGCTGCTTAAATGATAAAGATGAGCCATAGATCCCCCGCAGTAGAATTGAATGAGAGTTGAGGCGTAGCGAATAGGTCTCTGCGTGTAGCGATATATCATCGGCAAATTAGCACACCACCCCCGCGCGACTGTTCCGTCAGTGTATAATTCCTATCCCGACGCCATACAACATAGCGGTCATCAAATAATTCACTATCCATTATGCCATCTAATAACCATGTCTCCGTTAGGACAACGATGTCGTACAATTGAGTATAAATGTTTCTAAAGAATGTAGTAGTTTTGGATCTAAGGCCGCGTACGTTCTGGTAATAAATAGTCATTTTGTTATGCGCATTTGTATTATACGTATCGAATTTTTACAGTAAAATAAATAAACATCATAGAAATCAGATTAATTGAAATGAAGTAGTGTAGACATAATAATATATTGAATATATACGGATAATATAAACTCATAACTACATCACCTAGTTTGAAAAACAATAATGTTCCTAAAATGCGGGTAGCTTGGATGGTTGCGCCATATAACATTAAATTTTTGTTTATTATTATATAATAATTATTAGTAATAGTTTGTTGAAATAAATAATTTAACGTGGTACGAAACGTTGATTTTCTAAGGATTGGCACTACACTAATTCCTTTATCCTCTCCTATTCCCGCACATACCTTTGTTTTAAGTGCGAGCGAGAAGATTCGCTTGTATCGAAAGTGACATATCGCGCTCGCGCGTCACTGTTAAATTGAACGCTGAAGTTGACATTGAATTCCCGCCTTGATCGCGCTTAAGATCAAGTTTTTTGTAATTCGTGATAATTACTAAACATTTTAATCCACCGCATCGCTCTAGTGTGTTTAAGACCATTGTGTTTGTGCCATTGTTGTGAAGCAAGTCGCTGGGACCAGGAGACACCGATAGCCGCCGCACTGCAACCTACAATTCAAAGGTACTGTTTTTCCTTCCTTACCAGAACTGTCTTTCTTTGTGTTCCATCCTCACAAGCAGTTCTCAATCACCAACCTAACAGTGTATCGTGTCAATCCACGTACCCGTCATTATTTAGATACAGTCCACTTAAATCTCAAACAATATTTATTTCACCCGTGCCGCCATTGGATATAAACGAGCAAGCTAAATAAAAGTTGTGGCAGCCGTGGACAGTCATACCAAAGCAAAGCAGTCTTAAGCGTGAGCACAACAGGCACAATTCCATTAGTGTTGAGATCCATAGTGTAATCGCTAAATGTTGTAAGTGATTGACTAAGCAAGCAACATGCAACTAAGTGTAAGATTGTATTAGAAGCTATAATTGCATAAATGTTTACAATAAATAAGTGTAGACCGGTTATGCAGTGAAATACATGAGAACAAAAGCGAGACTCGCAACTGATAAGCAAAGCAGAAGTTATAAACATTTTAATTTTATACATTAAATTAATTATATTTAGAATTATGCATTTAAGCAAGTAAGCACTAGATAAATGAATTACTACAGAGCAAGTATTAACTATGAATTTAGAAAAATATTCCAAATATGTTATGTTACAAACTTTTTGTTTTTCGTTTAGGTAAGCTTGTTTAAATCATTTTCATTGTTGACAATAAATATTCGAGAAGTGTCATTCTGGCGAACGTGTATTTTACAGAACTTCACCCATATGTAACTATAACCTTTCTCTTTTAGCACTGATTTAGCTTTCGTTAGTAATGTTTTAGATTGCGGAGTTAAATGATCGTTAATAAAAACACGCTGGGGTGAGCCGGTAAATCCCAGATCACTCGCTGAAATACTCTTAATTGCTCTCGCAGCCGCTATAAAGTCTTCTTTTACATATCTGTTAGTAAATCCTAGAATTATAGATTTATCTTTGGAATTATAAGACGGTACTCTGGATATGTAATTGATCTGAGTTCGTGGAAGGTCGTATTTAATTTTGTTACTTATTAAATCGACTATACGGAAAAGGTTTTCGCCTGTTTTAATTGGTATCCCTTTGATCTCCACATTGTTCAATCGGCTCCATTGGTCCTTAGCCGCCATTTCATTTTTAAGTAGGTTGATTAAGTTTAGGTTAGCACTATTACAATCCTGTAATCGCTCCAAGTCTGATATTGTTTTCTCGGCCACTGACAAACGTGCGTCCAAGTCTTCCAGTTTTGTACTGTTAAATTCACAGCAGGCCCTTAAGTCTGTTATCTCATTTTTGATTATTTTAACGTCTTCAACGAGTGTAGGTAATGATGCAAGTTGAGTTTTCATAATTCGCAGTTCTTTCATTATGGAGTCCAACGTTACCGGTTCCGCAGTACTAGTCTTCTGAACAGCAGGAGAAGAGGATTTACAGAACTGGCATTTCCATGCTGCTCTCCTGTCGGAGCCGAGCTTTCTGTAGCCTGACTCAGTTATGTTGGCACACGAAAAATCGTAGTGTTTACGACATGCTCCACACTGAACACCATCATTGAACTCGGCATTACACGCTGTACACTTCATCATTATATATAAATATATAAAAAGAGAGAACAATAAGATCTTCCACAACGAATAAAATCAAGGCAGATAAATAATTATTACGAAATGTTCAAAAGGTTGACTTTCACTGAATTTATATTTAAACGAATAAGACGTGTTCCTTTATAGAGTGCGCAAACCGTACTGATATATATATATATATATTGTTGGGAAGAAGATTAAGAGTGGAGGGGAGACCCTATAAAAGGCGATGCCTTCTCGGCACCGACACACTCTCAGTTTGTGATTTAGACTGTTAGGTCGTTACTCTGCTAGTTTAGCTATCGGTTATAATATTTCTAAGTTCATAGTGTTGTTTTGTTTGATTTGAATTGGAGGTTAATTATTTCTGTTTGTAATTACTTTTCGTGGTTAATTATTTTTGCAGTATAAAATAAGCGATGTAAGCAGTTATCATTTTGATTCGTATTAGTTAAATTTAGATGTTTAATTTCCTTATGTAGCCGTAATTATTTCTTTTTAAAAACATCACTTCTGGTCTTATTTCCAAGATCAGAAGTGGGATAGAATCATTTGCCCACGTATTTTATTTTACATGTAAAAAATTTTCTCTTTTTGTGTTTTTGTTAACCGTTTATTTACATCTACCCTAGTTTTCTTTAATTTTATTTCTTCCTTTTCTTTTAACGCGTGCACGTGCACTGATTAGAGCCGTTATCGTTGTTAAGGGTGAGTCATTTTTTTTCCCGGTTTATATTCTTGGTAGTACTGTAGTATTTTAGAGATTTGTGCGTAATGTTCTTTTGTATATTAATTTTGAAGTGTTTCAATTTTTAAAAGTTATTGCTCGAATCTTCAGTCGAGGTCGTCCGCTGGTCCTTACGGACCGCCGGGTGCGGGCCTCGAGCATATGCTCTTTGCCCGGGCGTACTGCTGGGGTGTGCCACCCCAGCGTCGTTCGTTTACCGGCCGGCCTGCCGGCCGGCCGGAAGCCGGCTGCTTCCCAGCAGCCGGCTGAGGGAGTCGTGTGGGAGGACTGTTTAAGTCGCTCGCCGAGCCGGCTTAACGCCGCCACGTCACGTAAATGACGTGATCACTCGGTGGAGAGTAGGTCGCGCGGGAGCGCGCGAGTGGCGTCCGGTGGGCGCGCGTGGAGAGGGGCGAGGTCGCGTAAGTGCGCTTCGCGCCCGCTGTCCGCGCGCAAGGACATCGCGCGCGTCAACCGGACGACGAACTGCTCCACCGATGGGACCTTGAGGTCTCGGGCGATCACGTCATTACGGACGTACCGTCCGGCATTTGTGCACAGACGGAGGGCGGCGTTCTGTTGGACCTGCAGTCTCCGCCGCTGTGAGGCCGAGCACAGTGCGTACCATGCGGGGGCGGCATATGTGAGCCGCGAACGAATGTAGGTCTTATAAATGCCTACCTTCGTCCGCAGCTGCAGCCTGGATTGCAAGACCGGTCGCAGCATAGCGCGCGCGGCCTTGGCTTGGGTAACGGCCCGGTCCACCTGCGGCGTCATACGCAGCGACCGGTCGATTTCCACCCCTAGGTAACGCACTGTGCGTTCCCACTGGATGGGCTGGCCTCTCAATAGGAGGGGCGGCGGATATTTGCCCCCGGGGCGGGTAAGCAGCGCCACCGTTTTACCCACGTTAACGGTGGTACGCCACTTATCCAGCCACTCGGGGAGCAGGTCCAACAGCCGCTGCATTTTGCGGGCGGCTGCGTAGGCTCGGCGAGACGACGTGAGGAAGGCACTGTCGTCGGCAAATAGAGCGAGGACGACATCCCTCTCTCCCTCTCGGAGCTCATCCCTCAAGGTGGGGATGTCGTCTGTGTACGTCGCGTAGAGCGCTGGCGAGATGCAGCTGCCCTGCGGGACTCCGGCGGCGATTGGGCGTGTGGTAGAGTCACAGTTCTCGACCGAAACGTAAAAGCTCCGGCCCGAGAGGAAAGCGTCCACTACTCGCACGTATGCTGACGGCGTGTTGGTGTCGAGCAATTTCGACACCAAACCGTCGTGCCACACACGGTCGAACGCCTTCTCTATATCGAGAAATACGCCGACCGTGTAGTGGCCGCGGTTGTGCTCGACAGCCATGTGGTGGAGCACGCGCGTCAGCTGCAAAGTCGTCGAGTGTCCGCCTCTGAAACCGAACTGTTCGTCGCGAGGCGACAGGGTCGGTTTCAAGCGGCGGAGCAGAAGGCGCTCGAACGACTTTGCTACGTGCGAGAGCAGAGTGATGGGCCGGTAGCTTGCCGGCAGACGTTTGTCCTTGCCGGCTTTCGGGAGGACTATGACTCTACCCAACTTCCAGCTGTTGGGGAAGTGGCCGGTCCGGAGTATGCCGTTGTAGAGCCTCACTAGACATACTAGGGCTCTACGGGGCAGCTGTGCGAGCGCTGCGGTGCTGATCCCGTCCGCTCCGGGCGCTTTGCGCTTCGGCAGGCGGCTGACGAGCCGCCTTACCTCGCCGGGCGAAACGAAGCTCACCTCGTTTACGTCCGGCGACGGAGCGGTACGGAACTCGCATACGCGACGTACGACTCGCTCGTGGTGCTCGACGACAGTGCGTGGTGCGTCGGCGGCGACGGGATTGGCCATAAATTGCCCCTCCAGATGCTGTGCCAGGATTTCTGCCCGGTCCTGAGCTGCGTAACAACGTCGGCCCGTCTCGTCTAGCACCGGGCAGACGGGGGGTCGTGCGTTGGTGAGCTGTCGGTTGAGTGCGTGCAGGGTGGTGGCGTGTTCGTCCGCCCGGGAGATGACGGCCTCCCAGGAGGAGCCACGCCAGTCCCGCATCCCTTCCGACAGCTCCGCAGCCAGGCAGTTGAGCTCACGCTTGACCCGCGGGCAGCGGGTGCGAGCCCATAGGCGGCGGAGATCTCTCTTTCGCGCCAGTTTTTCGCGCAGATGGTATGGCAGCTCCTCACGACGGCGAGAAGTCTCGTTTATGGTGGTGGTGGACGCCGCCATGGCGGTGCGGATGCGCTCCGTCATGCAGACGGAGGCGGCCTCTATACCCTCGGGCATTGATAAGTCGCCGTCGAGGTACAGATGATCTAGGTCTGCGCGCATCCGCCGCCTAGACGGTCTCGTCGTGGGTGGTGGTGGTGGAAAGGTCAAGCGTGGCTAGGACAGGGAGGTGCTGCGTATCGAGGTCGTACAGCACCTCCAATGTCACCGGGCAGGGCACAGCCTGTACCAGGGCTATATCCAGAACGTCTGGGTTGTGTCTCGGGTTCGTGGGTACGTGGGTGGGGTGTGCAGGGCCCAACACCTCGTACCCGTGGATTTGGGAATCCTGGAGGAGCCTTCGACCTACCCGCGAAACAAGACGGGAACCCCAAGCCGTGTGTTTCGCGTTGAGGTCGCCCATTAGCAGGGTAGGGCTCCTCCCATCCAGTACGTTCCGGATATCGGAGGGGCAAAATTCAGGCACCGGGGGGCGATACGCTGCCAGGACCTTCAGTTCCGCGCCGTCGACATTGATGCGCACGCCTATGGTGCGCATGACGCGGAACTCGGGGCGCTCTAATTCCACGTGTACTACGTCGCGGCGGACTAGTACCGCTGTGCCGCGGTACCCCTTGCCCGCCGGTGACCTTTCGTCGCGTCTGTACACGTGATAATTAGGCACCCTCAACGTCTCCTTTTCTGTCAGCTTCGTTTCACCCAGGAGTATAATGTGTACGTCCTGGGTGTGAGCTAGGAGACGGAGGTCCTGGATCTTGTCTCTCACTCCCCCGGGGTTCCAATACACGATGCGTAGCTCGCTACTGGCCATTCGTGTATTGGTTTATTTTGGCCAATCCTTTTGTCGCCGCCGACTTTATGTCCACGCCGGCTGCGAGCGCGAGCAGCAGCTCCGTCAACAGGCTAATAAACATATCTAATGCACTGTTGACGGGCGCTTGTGTGTTGGGCGCGGGCGCAGGCACTCTACGTGCCGGTCGCGTCACGGAGGGTGCAGGGGGCGCATTTCGCGCGTCCACCGCTTGCGAAACGGCGGCTGCTGTCGGCACTGTTTGTGCCGGTAGCGCCGCCTGGCGGCGGCGCGGCGCAGCACGCGGGCCCCTTGTTTGTACCGTGGATGCGGGTGGGGCGGAAGGCGCTTTGTCCGCCTCCGGGATGCGGTGGGAAGGGACCGGCGTCGATGCCAATACTGGCGCATCCCCGGTCCTCTTCTTACCACGCCTACGGCGGCGACGCTTCTTGGTGCCGGCTCCGACGCCGCGTTGTGTCGGTTCATTTGCCGGCGCCATTAGGTTGGCGTCTGTGGCTTCCTCGACCGTAATAACGGGAGGGGGGCCTGGGCGACAAATGTGCGCGGTTTCGCGGAGGGCTTGCCGCGCCGCTGTTGCGCCCTAGGCACAATTGTATTCGTCTGGGGGAGAGGGGGCGGGGTTTGATACCCCTCTGCCTGCCTGGCTCTGTTGACGGGTGCTTGTGTGTTGGGCGCGGGTGCAGGCACTCTACGTGCCGGTCGCGTCACGGAGGGTGCGGGGGGCGCATTTCGCGCGTCCACCGCTTGCGAAACGGCGGCTGCTGTCGGCACTGTTTGTGCCGGTAGCGCCGCCTGGCGGCGGCGCGGCGCAGCTCGCGGGCCCCTTGTTTGTACCGTGGATGCGGGTGGGGCGGAAGGCGCGTTGTCCGCCTCCGGGATGCGGTGGGAAGGGACCGGCGTCGATGCCAATACTGGCGCATCCCCGGTCCTCTTCTTACCACGCCTACGGCGGCGACGCTTCTTGGTGCCGGCTCCGACGCCGCGTTGCGTCGGTTCATTTGCCGGCGCCATTAGGTTGGCGTCTGTGGCTTCCTCGACCGTAATAACGGGAGGGGGGGCCTGGGCGACAAATGTGCGCGGTTTCGCGGAGGGCTTGCCGCGCCGCTGTTGCGCCCTAGGCACAATTGTATTCGTCTGGGGGAGAGGGGGGCGGGGTTTGATACCCAAAAGAGAGGCCAGGCAGAGCCTGGCCTCTCTTTGTAGACCGCACACTCTTGAATCGCTCGAATCTTGGTAGACAAATTAGAATGTCAGATCACGGACATGACCGTAACGTGAGCCACCGCGATAATCGTAGCGTGTATTGTGACCGTGATAGCCGCGATAATAACGATCGTCGTAGTAGGCACCGTGATCGATCGTCTGAAATGGAAGCTTTGATGGCTCGTCTTAGGGCATTGGAAGAACAGATCAGGCCTCCATCCGTGCCGGTACGAAATAAGAGCCGAGATAGGTCACCACCGCGACGACATAGTTCACTGTCTGGGCCAGCATGTTCGCGCGCACGTCGCCCCTCGCCAACGCAGTCTACGCGTACGTTATATCCACCAAATAGACGCATGTCGCGATCACGGGATAGGTATATGTCTCCTCCTCGTGATCGTATACACTCACGGGATTGGCTCGTGACGCCGTCTTGTGATCGTAATCCACATCCGCATTCTAGAATTAGATCGCCATCCCGCGATTCGGAACGCAATTCGAGACACCCGCGATCGACGCCGGAATATCCGTCTGTAACCGATCGCATTGTGAACGCGATACGTTCCATTAACTATGCGGGTAGGTCGGGTCAACATTTTTATATTTCAAATTTCGATCCAAATCAATAATTTTGATGATTGGTGTGCGGAAGTCGATCGTGCTAAATCCTGTAACCATTGGAATGATTACGAGTGTCTCTCGCAGTGATGAGTTGATTTCGGCAATAATTATACGCGGTATCAGTGATTCCAATATACGAGCGTCGGCAACTAATGCGAAACTAATGCCGAATGATTTAATAGATTTTTTTTCGATTTATGTTAAGCCGGTAGGTACTTCAAAAAGTTCTGCCTCGCGTTCGGTTACGTTCAATAGTACCCAGAATAACCAGACCACGGATTCGACACGAAAAAGAAGTAGCGGCGATTTTAAATGTTTTTCGTGTGGCCTACCCGGGCATAGGCAGGCTAATTGTTCTAAGCGTCTTAGGATCAATCGAGGGTCGAGTAAATCATTAACTACCTCGAGTTTCGTGTCTTCAAAGCCTCCTTTTGTGGCGACTAAATCTGAACCTTGTTCGTTCTGTAAGAAATTGGGTCACAGCGTCGATACTTGTTTTGTCAAACAGAGATCCGAAGCGATAAATAAGGAGACTGTTAATTTTTGTAATGTTTTGGTTACTTCCACCAATAGTGACGTAGTAGTGGCTGTTATTCAAGACGTTCCAGTAGATATTTTGATGGACAGCGGTTCAACTATTTCACTTATGTCGTCATCCTTGTTGAAATATTTTAACTGTTCGGTTAAGCCTGCTTTTCGGATTTTAAAGGGATTGGGTAGTCAAGAGGTAGAAAGTACGTGTTATGTAAAATTGCCGATTGAATTTGATGGTTTGACTCTCGAGGTAGACTTGTTCATTGTACCATCTCAGTACATGAACACTCCTGTTATACTAGGTACAGGCGTTTTGAATAGGGAAGGAGTTAGGTATGTTCGTACCAAAGTTTGCCAGCGGCTCACGAGGGTTGAACGTGACCCAAACAGGGTGATGACAATTCGGTCTGAGGGACCAATTCAAATTAACACGCCTCTTGTTGATGTTGAGTTACAAAAAGTTTTAGAGATCATAAATGAGTTTTAAAAATGTTTCATATCTGGTACTGCGACCTCAACAGTAAAAACGGGGCATGTCAATAAGGCTAAATTCCGACTCTCCTGTTAATTATCGCCCATATAGATTATCTCATGCTGAAACAATTCGCGTTCGTGAAATAATTAAAGATCTTTTAAACAAATGCATTATTGAGGAATCAGATTCTGAATACTCGAGTCCTATTCTTCTCGTCAAAAAGAAAGATGGATCGGACAGGATGTGTGTCGACTTCCGTAAATTGAATGAGGTCACGGGTAAAGATAGATTTCCTTTGCCGCGAATAGACGACCATATAGACCGACTAGGGGGCAACAAATTTTTTAGCAGTTTGGACTTGGCTACCGGGTTCCACCAGATCCCCTTGGATCGGGAGTCGGTACCTCTTACAGGATTTGTACCACCTGAGGGGCATTATCAGTATTTGAAAATGCCTTATGGTTTGGCAAATGCTCCCGTTGTCTATCAGCGAATTATCGCAAAAACACTTCGCGAACTCATCAAATCGGATGATATACTGGTATACATCGATGATGTCCTAATTTTAAGTAAAACAGTAGACCAAGGCCTTATTTTGCTGCGTAAGGTCCTTGATACGTTAACCAGCGCCGGTTTTTCGATTAAATTAAAGAAGTGTACGTTTTTGGCGACAGAAATAGAATATCTGGGACGAACTATTAGTGAAAGTCAGGTTAGGCCGAGTCATGAGAAGGTCAGAGTTTTGATTGACTCAGCTGAACCGCAAAACGTTAAGCAGGTCCGTCAGTTCATGGGTTTAGCCAGTTATTTCAGACGCTATATAGCGGACTTTGCTCAGAAGACCGCATGTATAGCATCACTAACTAAAAAGACCGTTCGCTTTTCTTGGGGATTAGAACAAAAGGCTGAGCCATTTATGATCCTTCGTTACCAATAGAGATCCATACAGACGCGAGCTCTATTGGTTTCGGAGCTGTTTTGATGCAAGTACATTAGGGGAATCGTAAACGGGTGGTATCTTATTTTAGTAGACTCACTCAGGGTGCTAAGGGCAAATACCACTCGTATGAGCTGCAGACGCTCGCTGTCGTCAAGGCCCTCCAACACTTTAGACATTATCTTGTGGGTATACACTTCACTGTGGTTACTGACTGTAACGCGTTAAAACTCACACAAAAAAAAAGGACTTATTGCCTAGAGTAGCACGGTGGTGGCTATACCTACAAGATTTTGATTTTTCTTTAGATTACCGTAAGGGTTCCGTTTTGTCCCATGCCGATTATCTTAGTCGCAATCCAATTAACACGGTTACAGTTCAGAAGCCTCATAACTGGGCTTGTATTGCTCAGGCTTCTGATGAAGAGACTCGGTCTCTTATGCAGAAATTATCGGACGGGCAACTGGATCCTACTCAGTACATAGTTAAGAATGACATTTTGTATTTTAAATTTACACCTACAGGTGATAACCCGAAATTGCTCTGCTATATTCCGAAAGGTCATAGGTTGAGCCTTTTAAGAATTTTTCATGATGAACATGACCATCCAGGGGTAGATAAGACAGTCGACCTGAGCATGAAGCACTTCTGGTTTCCAGGGTTAAGAGCTTTCGCGTTGAAATACATAACGCACTGTTTAGTGTGTCTTTCTCATAAGAAAGTAGCTCGTGCTCCTTTTCAACCGATTCACTCGTGGGAAAAGCCAGACGTGCCTTTTGAGACGGTCCATATTGATGTATTAGGGCCTTTGCCAGAAGCAGATGGGTATCGTTATGTTCTTGTTGTAATCGATGCATTTTCTAAGTACTGCTTATTGTATCCCATGTGTCGGCAAGAGTCAGACGAGTTGAAACGTCATGTTACCAATTTAATTTCACTTTTTGGTACGCCTAAGCTAATCGTAGCTAACAGGGGGCGGATGTTCCAAAGCGCTGACTTCCTCAATTGGATTAGCAGTATGGGCTGCGATACGCATCTGATAACTCCTGAGATGCATCAATCCAATGGACAAGTAGAGCGCTACTGCCGTACTGTACTCAATATGGTAAGAATAGAGTGTAATTATCGCGAACTAAGGTGGTCAACGGTCATATGGAAGCTACAGCTGGTCCTCAATATCACCAAGCATAGGACAACCAAATATTCGGCACTGAACCTATTGATTGGTATTGATGCAGCTACGCCACTCATTCGTAGCTTGATTCGTGATGTGGCACTTGAGGGATCCAGCCCAAATAGGGAAGCTATCCGGGAGATGAGTCCTCAGAGAGTATCTGAACGCCTTCGTTTAAACCAAGCAACTCAAGATACCTACGTCAATAAAGGTCGTAAGGCACCTCGTAGCTTTCAACTTAATTCTTTAGTTTTCGTTAGAAAACAGGCTCAAGCAACAGGGAAGCTGGACTCCTGCATGCGAGGACCTTATCAGGTGCTGAAGATCCTATCTCAAGGTCGCTACGAACTTCAGCTTCTAGCTGGCTCGTATGGGAAGTCAACTCAAGCGGCTGCGGAATATATGATGCCATGGCTCGGAGAATGGACTCCTGATGTCTGTTTTGCTTTCATTAGCGGTGAGTAAGTTTGATTACTTTGACTTAAAAATCTTGCATCATATAGTTCTTGTTGTGAGACACGCCTGTGCTGAGGCCTCTGTCTGTGTTATATTATATTATACTTTTTGTGTATCTCATTATTTTGTGAGTGCAATGTTTGCTTATGGGGTGGACATTGTCGATGGAAGTTTTATCTTGCGGTCTGGCTAGCCTCTATCTTGAAGTCCGTGTACTTGGGTAAGCTATCTTGGCCGACGGATATACTTTCAATGTGAGTTATGTTTCATGTTGCGGAATGCTGTCTTGGAGTGCGCTCAGACATGCGATTCTGGTATATGGAACATACTTGATACAGTAAGCCCACATGAAATAAATGTTAATACGTAAACTTAAAACTACACTATCTTCAAATTTGAATAAATCAGAAATTAATATGTAATCATATCGGACTCAAAAGTGTGGGTACGCAGTCACGGAAAAGAATTATGACAATATTACTGACAAATGACAGCGTGCCACTTGTGACGGTTCGCCTGGTATTCATTTTAGTTAACACCATATATTTTATAGAATTATGATCAAAGAAAATAATATTAATAAGTATTTAAAGATTAAGACTTATAAGTTATATAAGGAAAATAAAGCAAACAAAACAAAAGAAAGAAATAGTTATTAGTAGATAATTCTAATGTAATTATCATTCTGATAAACTCCATGATAATTAGGGGGTCGACTGTGACGGATCGCCTGGTATTCATTTTAGTTTAATATATTATATAAAATGGTGATAAAAGCAAATTATATTAATAATAAAGTTACTAGGACTAAAATAAAGTAATTTAAGGAAGTTATAGTAAATCCCTATTGTACTTATATTGATGGCTAATAATAGTTCAGTTACTTATCAACAATAGATATTTCATTCACTTATTTCAACTATTTATTACTTATTTCAAATATTCCATTACTCACATTAAATGTCTTGCTGTGTGGTGTTCTTTGTTTGGGATAGTAAATTACGTTTACTATTTCGAATATATAGATATTGCATGGTTAATATTTAGTACATGTCTATATTACATTACACGGAGGATGTAGTGAGAGGAAGATCCTTGAGTCTTTTATATATTTAGCTGAAGGCTTTATTAGGAGGCAAATGTTTGTATCGATGAATAAACTATTGAAGTAACATTTTCCAATAATTTATGATGATCAAATGTGAACCGTAAATCTCTATGGAGACTTTAGCAAGTAAGTGAAGTTTATAATAATTAGGTTGTGGAAGTCTTTATCAGGAGGAGAGAGAGGCTCAGATCGATGAATCTATGATGAAGTCACATGTTCCATCATTTGAGGAGAGATGAGTCAAAGCTCGCAATGAAGGTTTTAGACCACGATCCCTGTGGAGATTTCTACAACCAGTAGGGACTTAACTTAGTTGATAACACTGTGGTTATCTAGAACACACACCCTAAGCTTTACCGTATGCATGTTGTATGGCTCGTGTATCCATATAGCGACATGTTGCTACTCTGGATATGCAGCATTGTGTGGGTAAAGTTTAGGAAGCATTACATTTATTATATTACAACTTATTATACACTGCACAAATTAAATTGATAATTAATAGACGAATTAACCCATACGAAGATTATATACATTCCACTGGTTACTGAAGGCTTCACTAGAAGGAGGAAAATACTTGTATCGATGATTGAACTATTGAAGTGACATTTTCCAATAGTTTTTGATGATATATTATGATCCGTAAATCTCTATGGAGGCTTTAGTAAGGAAATATAATTTCTGTAATAGTTGTGGAAGTTTTCATCAGGAGGAGAGAGAGGCTCAGATCGATGAATTTATGATGAAGTCACATGTTCCACCATTTGAGGAGAGATGGGTCAAAGCTCGCAATGAAGGTTTTAGACCACGATCCCTGTGGAGATTTCTACAACCAATAGGGACTTTTGTTTAGTTGATAACTGAGTGGTTATCTAGGTCTAACACCCTAAGTTTTACCGTATGCATGTTGTATGGCTAGTGTATCAATGTAGAGATATGTTGCTACTCTGGATATGCAGCATTGTGTGGGTAAACTTTAGGACGCATTACATTTATTATATTACAACTTATTATACACTGTACAAAGTAAATAGGTAATTAATAGACGAATTAATCCTTATTGAATATTGGTTATATGAACCAGCTGAAGCAGTAGCAATTCGGTTCAGTATAACTTCCTTATAAATATAGAGATGTATCTTGCATTCCATAGACAGTGGAACTGTCAAAATAATATAGAATTATCATATTGAAGTTATACGAATATAATTATTAAAATACCTCACATTGAAATTAGTAATGTTAAATGCAATTAACCTTTCTATTGAATATATTCTACGTGAGTAGTTTAAATTAATAATTAGCGTTGTAATAAATTATGTTAACTAAGAGGTGAAGAAAGGGTTATTAAGCAGTTAAGTGAAAAGATATGTAATTGTTAATATTGTAAGCATTGGGGGGTTTATTAGTTGGGAATGGGAGGTTACCAGAAGTATTGAAGGTGAGTGTTAATGCATTCTAAAAGGTACCTTTAAACCTACACCCGTGTCACAAGTCTCGGGCGCTATTTGGGGTGCCCTCCCTGAACCATCTGTGACCGGCATCAGGACCTTTGTCGTCATCATAATCAGGAGTTAAAATATAACTTTTTGAAATTGCGATGAACCTAGCTTAACCTAACCTTCATAAATAGCTGGACTGTCAGATTATATTATAGATTTATGACATTAAAATTATATCTTCGTTATATACTTGAAGCATCGCAAGCTTGGTGAACCCACTTGTAATGTTGATTTAATAATTATTTTAATCTTGGTTTGGTGCTCAGAATACTCATTCCTTACCACCTTCACTATCTAGCTTATATTATAATTATATTATTATATATTATACCTTATACTCTGTATAATAATTTGTATTATTTAGTTTGTACTTATTTATGCAAATATTACTCCATCATATACCAATAAAAGAATCTATAGTTACTACACATACACAACGGGTCCCACAATACTAGACGATCACAAATTATTATTTATATGGCCAAATGATTGAGTGTTCCATTGCGTGTTTGATTTATTATATTATAAAAAGCTCTATTCCTCTTTGATTTAGAGAGTGTATCGTAGAAGTATTCATAGGTAAGGGGGGGAACGTTACACACTGACACAAAATGACAAACTATATCTAGGCGTCATGGTCACTGATCTGTGGTAATTGATTGTCTTGTCTTCATGACATAAAAATATTTTAAAGAAATTATTAACTAAGTACATATATGTGGATACAAAATAAAAGTAATGTGGGTGAAACAAAAACAAAAGATTAAGGTATCACCGTAATAACAAAACAACGAACTACTGTTTTGACCTCACGGTGCGCTTAAAGCGCGCAGCTGCAGCATTAGCTGCGTGCGCTGGCTTGATAACAATATCAGCTGATTCCGATGCAGACAGACTCGACACTGTGGAAATGACTTCGAGGTTCTCCAAACTTGAGATACGCTGACGTACCCCAGAAGCATTCTTGGCATAAATGTTGCCGTTGTAATTATATATTGTTGTTGTTTATAATCTATATTTTCTGGACGGATATAACCAATAATATAAGGGGGAAGGGGATTGTTAGTAATGTGGATTGATAACCCCATTGCTAGCAATGTACCATGTCAGGTCGACCTCCACGCGGTTCCCCCTGGAAACCATCGTGTTAAATTCCTGGTGAATTTGCACGATGGGCTAACTGACCTGACCTCATGCTCATCCTATCATCCTCCACTGGTGCCCCGCCAGCGTAAACCGTTAGCGCAGGCGGGTGCACCATTCCATTATCAACCCTAAAAAAACCAATAATATAATAAATTCACATGAGATTAAACAAGTCCATTTGACATTTACACACATGACTAAATTTAAGTCAGCTTTTTATATTTGCAAATCTATTACGGTTTAACAAATAGTTACTAGTTTAATATAGTTACAACGTTAAAATACAATCAGGGTTACAATTAACAGGCTCAATATAAATTTTATATATTATATATGAATATATAAGATTCTTTATTTTTACTATTTTTTTTGCATCGAAATAACATTAAAAATTTTACACTTTAACTAAATGCAACGCAATGCAATAGATAAAATTACATGATTTTAGGATTTAGCAAGCAGTTATATAGGATCACAACATTATGCCATAGGGGAGCGCCAGCCACAGGCAATATTGTCTTTACTGTACTTAATAAGTCTTGTTATTCGAGTGAAATGAGCTAATTATTTTCTTATGTGTGCCTAAAAACCAGTTTATAATTTATACTTATATTAGTAAATGCAAAAAAAAAAAAAATCCCGCCAATAATCTCCTTGAAAAGTATTCAATACTTCACAATAATGAAATAAAAATAATACTGTTTAGCTCAGTAATAATATTCCCGAGTGTATTTATTATTATAAAATATATTTACGAATACTAACTTACAATAAATATATAACAACTAGTTTCCAAATAAAAAATAATAATTTAGTGTCATCTCAACAAACAATATACAATTAATAGTTAGAAATCATAGTTATAAAAAATTGTTAGTAACTTTTTAATAATAATTTCATCCAACATTACAATAGCACCGTAACCATTATGTCTATCCTTTGATTATCTTTTCACCATGTTCCTACAACAAGTTTCTATTGTTAACTATCGTGTGACGCACCATTAAATAAAAATGGTAAAGTCAATAATCATGTAACCTGAAACGGAACGTCAGAGGCCAGAGCCAAAGTAATCTATGTGACATTGACAAGTGGATGACGGATGATTGAACGTAGGCAGCGGGAGTTTTGGAGCGAAAGTGTTGATATTATTATAAAAACAAATAAGCCTTTAAGAGATAGGTAATTGTGAATATTGTAGGCATTGAGGTGTTTCTCTCCCTGACTAACCGGCATTACGCCTAAGTCGTCAGGATACTAGTGATTTTAAAAGTTCAGAAGCGGTACCAATCCCGCCTACAAATTCGACCGTAAGGTAATTCTGACTAGAAGTTGTGGTAAGTGAATTTACGTTAATAACACGCATACCATTAAACGCAGTATCTCACTTGTTTTATTGAACTTTTGGATGAATTGCTTTCTACATATTAAATAGATTTAGTATGTACGATAACTTGCGAGAGTAATGACATGACATGTAGCACGATATTGAGGTATACAATATACCTAAGAAAGAAGTATTATGAATACATTAAGTATAGAACAACATGGCTATCTAATTAGTTTAAAATACAGAGTAACTATTGTTATGTTATTAATGCCTATGATAGAGTATGATAGGATATCAACAGATTAGAAACAGTTACATTAACTATGTTGACATACAGGTTGAACATGAGAACACATACCATGTTATACATATAAACAGTGTAATGGTATTGCTGAGTTTGTTGCTAATTCACAGTAAATTAGTCAAACTTACTGTTCAGTTTTGTGTGTTTGTTCTATGTGAATTGAATTGAAGAATTGTTATTATTTCTTTACATAGGTACACATATATGTTTGATGATCCCATTTCAGATAAATGACAATCACAGGCATAGTCCAGGTATATGTCTTGATGGTGGTTATATTCCCAAATTGAGACACTGTCATATATATATATTATATTGGTTGATACTTTGATATGTGTTTATTAATGAATTAATAAAGCATATTAATATAGATAGACACAGTATATTGTTGACATAAACTGATACCAGCAACATAACATGTTATATTTCATAATATTAGATATTAAAGACATTTTAGATGCTATCTCATGATTAGCTGTGAAGCTCTCAGTGAAAATAGTACTTAACTCTGATAGTACAATTATTATATTTATTTCTTGCTGTGTTTTGAATTTTATATATATAGCAATGGCTAACAATTGGTAGTAAACTCCAATGTTAAAAAACCGAATAACTGTAAACTATTATTATTAATAGTTCCTTATTTAATTATTAATTAGTATAAAATCCAATTGAGATCTATTAGGATCCTCAAGGTTATCATAATCATATGATATTGATTATTAATGTGTTGAAAAAGCACCTAGAAATGATATCCAATTCCTCAAAGGTGTCATATTATGCTAGAATTATATATTATAGGTATGCTCATATTGAATGTATTATATGTTTGAGCAATTGGTTCACTTCTTTGATGCTTCTCTTGAAATTCATTAGAATGGCCCTTAGCAGCCATTGTTGATCAATAAAGGTACTTAAAGGTCCTGTGCAGGTACCTGTAGCTATGTACATTTGTCATTTGAGACAATGTTTAGTAAGTGAGTGTTGGAATTTATAAGCACCACATTAATATGTGACATGTTAGAAAGTGACAGATTACAGGTAAGACTATTCTTACATGGTTCAATTTTGTAAACTATGAAGTTGTCTTTTAAACTAAAGAAAGGCTTTTGGTAAAGCCAGAAATGGATGTTGTTGGGTCTTGATTGTACAAAAGACCTGTTGACTTTAGTTTAGTTTTATAATTTATGAAGTTGTCTTTTAACCTAAAGAAAAGCTTTTGGTAACTCCAGAAATGAATGTTGTTGGTTCTTGATTGTATTATTGATTGTACAAGAAACCTGTTGATTTTATAAACAATACTTGAGCAACAAGCTTGTCTTTAAATTTACTATTAGTGTTATGAATATGAATAAAAGTTTTTGGAAATAAGTTAATATTTGTGTACATACTGAATGTTTGGATATATATATTGAGTCGCAACAGTGAGAGTATTTGCCTTTTGATAAGTTATAACTCTCCATACAGTAAATTGCACAAAATTTCATGATTTTATAATATGAATATGTACAACATACGACAATTGTTATCACAATAATGAAAATAGACTATTGTAATATATTGCAATGTATTGCTATATTGTCCAATCTTGTGTACTGCATAAGCTAATGAACTGAAGATTTGCTGCAAGGATCTGAGCTTAAGTTATCCATTGAGTTTTATTATTTAGTGTCATTTGTAGAATGACAGTACTAAGAAACTATAAAGTGGACAGATTCATTGTTAAATCTGTATTGGAATTGAAATGTGAACCAAGGAGGAAATCATAATTGTTTAAATTCAAATTGTATTATATATTTGTGAAGTACAGATAATAAAAAAAAAAAACAAGTAGAATATATTATTGAATATTAATATAAATAAATGTATATCAGAAGATAATAACTGATTTAAAGCATTCATGAGTTAATAATGAACTCATCTTGGAGTTAGCACATGGATTGTGTCAAACAGTGTGGTCTAGAATTGTGAAATTTGGATAATAAACTATATAATTCAGATATTATGGCAGGAAAATGGAAATAAATGAGTGCATAGCACTCTTTTGTTGTATATAGGTATGGACAGATGGGAGAGAATTAAGTGAATACATGTAAACTGTGATATGGTGAAATAGAGGAGAAAGGAAAAATTGGATACTATTTTTAAATGGTTTATGTAACTTACCTTTTATGTATTTGTATACTACAGGACTATAAAATATTTGATGATTTGACTAATGAAGTTTCTGTATATTAATTAGTTATTATTAAATAGTCTCTGTGGGAGGCAATGTTAAGATATTCAAAGTACATAAGCTTTAAAATTATTATAGAGGAAAATTATGAGACACAGACAGACAAGATTGTTAGGAAAGTAAAGAGATATGGATATTCTAGAAAACTTTGCTGATGACCTTGGTAATGTGGTTATTAATAGGCTGCATAACTTTCCATGCATGGAAATTCATTCCCATTCTATACAACCGTTATATATTTATGAGAATTCCTGATTGTTGGAGTTTTATGCAATGCCTTTATAATCATGTGGTTTGTTTTATTTAATATAACTTTGTTACCAAAGACGATGAGACTGAAGTTAGTCGGTTTTATGAAGATAGCACTTCTATACTGTGCCAAGCTTCCAATTATCTTCTGTGACTCTACTGTACTGTAGAGGACAGTGCTTGGCGATTTCGGTATAGCTATGACAGGAATATATAAGTAAAAAAAAAAAAAGAAGAATAGGAAAAATCCTCAATATCTTGTGAACACAAGTTAATCACTGCAAATGTAACTTAGATTGAAAGTGAGATGTTGGTATCCGTTGGGATGAACAGTGATTCACAAGCACAGTATCAGTATAATTTATAGAAGAAAAAAATATATAAATAGCAATGATTCAAAAGAAAATTGTATCATATGTACAGGTATAAATACATATAGTAATGCCTATTTAACATTTAAATAGTATTGTGATTGATTGGATTGTAGGACGCCATATAATGAAATGAAAAATTTATAAGCCAAGAGACTAGTGATAGCCAAAGAATATATATATAAGAAAATGGCAGAGACGACAGACAAAAGAAAAGTAGGACAGCAGAAAAAAAGATAAGCAGATGACATAAGAAAAAAAAAGGAAACAGCAGGAAAAGACTGGATGCAAACTTCCATAGAGAGAGACGTGGATAGTCAGTATGGACGAGCTGGTTTATGAATATGGATACTGGCGTAATTTATGAGATTTTTATATGGTTTACTGATGAATAATAAACTACTTTATGAATAGCATATATGTAGAATGAAAAATAAATACTGCATGGTCTAAGTTGTAAGTTTTACATGTTATAGAGAATTATTTGTTGAGAAAATGTTTGCGAGCTGAGCCATTGTTCTTTAATTATAATGGTATTATAGTGAATACAAATTTAAGAAGCACAGGTTACCTGTGCTTTAAAATTCAAAAAAAAACAAAAGGACAATTGATTGTTGTTAAATGTATGAGCATTAAAGTTTTGAAAAGTGTACATGGGTATACTAGATTTAAGTTGAAAGGATCCTATTGAACCTATAACTGTTTTAAGAGACCTTTATATCCAATGCAAATAAAATGAGAGAGAATATAAGTTGTGGAAGTAAGGCTATATCTGTCAATTTAATCCCAGGAATATATAAGAAAAGTTACTAGAGGATATAAATGAAAGTTAAGATATAAGAAAGTTAAATATTGTTAAGGATTACAGTTTACAGTTATAAATTACTGTTGTAGATGGTTTTGCCAATTTTATTAATTTCTAGTTAACCTTTGTTAAATCTTAAGATATTGTATCTATTAAGATTTTAATTGGTTGAAAAAAAAAAAAAAAAGAGTATAATCGAAGCGTATAATGCTAAATTAACGAGCATGTAAGAATTGTTGGTATACATGTTGACTCAATTGACTTGAATATGAGATTGGATGTGTTGTATTTAGACCATTGTAACTTTTGACATAATTGTTGAGTTGAAGTAAAATAAAAGTGTTAACTAAGGCTTTTAATAGTGAACTCATCAACATATAAGAATTGATGTTGTCACTTGCATAGCATACGAGAACGGATGTATTAAATAAGTGAGGGTGTTTTAATGTTGAATTGTACAAAATTACAGGTGTAGAGATATTGGAAGTTTATAATAATAACGGTGATGTTGTTTTCAAATATTTGGTTGATATTCATCAGATAAATAAGATTGAATTAAATTTAAAGCGTTGTCTTTGACGACGACGGAAGTTAAAATTTTTATAAGTAATGATCAACGCAATCAAATGCTGGGCATTTGATTCCATAGATTAGTCTGAGCACCTATATGCACTTGTATGTGTGGCTGAACGCCCTTTGGAGAAATCGGATTGACTATTGTACTAACTAAATAGTTTAAATTGAAATTAATCCTTTCAGAATTGATTTTATGTGTCTGTTGTAATTAATGGGAAATTAGAAGAGGTGCTAATTTATAGAACCCAGACACCGTATACAGACACTTTAGAAATATTATGAATAAAGCGCTCGAGGTGTACAAGATAGTTACACTGCAAGATTGTAGTAAGGACGATCACAAGGTAAAATTTGATACACCTCTATGGAAAATAGTCGGTAAATATACGCGGTGAAGAGTTGTACATGAACGAATAGATCTGAAAGATTAAGGAATGCTAGTGATACAATGATGAGTTACAATCGATGACAAGCTGAATTATGAGCAAAATGGCTAATAGAACGGGCGGTTGATATGACAATGAAAAATGATTTGCAATACTTTGATGAAATTATGAGATTAATATAATAATCATATGACTATGAATACGATTTATGGATTTTAAGGTAAATGATGGTGATTTAGATTTGATGATATACTGATAAGATGATTGCGCTGAGATCGCGGCTGATGGTTCCGTATACGTTAGTTCACGGAGAAAATGGGGATCCGCGTGTGCTCAATGCGACGTACAACGAACGACTCGCTTTTTGTTGATGCTACTCAAGATTTGGTAGATAATAATAGGAGTAGGGTATGTGGTAGTAATATATTGCATGTTCGTTCAGAAATTGGTAGATATATATAACTAGATATATAATTCGAATTTGTTACATAAGTAAATTGAATTAACTTATGATTAAATGTTATAAAGTCCTTTAAAGCGTTGGAGAAATAGTAAAATGGAACCAGGAAATCCAGTTCTTAAAGATATGTAATAGAATAAAAAGTAAGAGTAAATTTTGATGGGAGTGCATATAACCCATAGTTGAGTTGCAATGTAGAGCACTTGAGGCTGAAGTAAAAATAGCATAGTACCATAAAGAATATGACTAGTTGGAGGCCGTAACTCCTTGCGTGCGCAAGCGGTGAATGCCTCATTGAGAAAATGACCAGTTGTTAAATATTTGATGTGTTTCAGTTGGAGGCCGTAGTTCCTTGTGGCGGCAAGCGGTGGCTGAGTCTAATGAGAATCTGACCAGTTTGAGGCCGTAGCTCCTTGTGTGGGCAAGCTGTGGCTGAGTCTAATGAGAATTTGACCAGTTTGAGGCCGTAGCTCCTTGTGCGGGCAAGCGGTGGCTGAGTCTAATAAAATCCAGATCTGTTGAGACCGTAGCCATAGTGGGCAAGCGGTGGCATTTTTTTAATGTTTTGTTTTAACAGGTATTTCACTAATTAGCTAGGCAGCCGTGTTTGCAGAGATGCTGACTAGTACCTGGTGTGAAAAATTAAGTGATACAACTTAAGGCGGAAAAATATAACAAAGACTGAATTCATGATGTTGAAATGTAATGTGTAGTTGTCAGTGGCAACTTTCATATTTTAAGTATGTAAATTATCTCAAACTAAATTTTATATGATTTTAATTTTATTATATTACCCGATGTTAACTGTTATGATAATATCGAATGAGGCCCTTCGATAACGTTGGATGGCCGAAGTGGCTACGAATACCATCGATAAAATATAAAGTGAATAGTAGGCTTACTAAACTCACGTTCGTTTGACGAAAGTTAGTAATTCGTTTTATGGAAATTGCGCAAGGTTTTACAACAAACTCCCAGAGTCTGTACTCAATTTGCCAGAAAAAGAAATCAAATGTGTCATAAAATATTTTCTTTGTAAAAAAAAAAGCTTATTATAAAATTGAAAAATTTATAAATGTCATCATTTATAAATCAGTGTTTTTTAGAAAATATCTAACTTGAAATTCATAGCGCTGTCAATGTTGTCTGATTGAACGGAGATTAAGTGCGTAGCGGTTTTTATGTTGATTGCCGCATGCCTAATCCTTGTTGTTAATTAAATATAAGTAAATCAATATTTATTTAAAAGAGCAACACACAGGTTTCTTGTTTATTCTTCTTGTGATGAATCTGCGTTCCGAATAAGCGATAGATTCAAAAATCTTGACTACTCAAAGGTGATTATATTGAGTTTATTTGAATAAAGATTATTTCTATTTCACATTGATCTAGAACAGTGGGTTTTGGTTTATGTTAAACTGGTGTTGTAAAGAAAATTGAGATCAGTATCTACAATCATTTATAGTCCCCTAAATGTACAGGGTTCAAAGGGTGCAATAGATTACTTGACCAGTGAGCTGATGGTATTATTAAGTAAATCATAACTGAAATTCAATGAATTATGTTATATTAAAATAATTCTCTGGTAAATCAAGAGTATCGTCGAAGTAAAATAGTAGTAGTAGTATTGAGGGTATTAGAACCACTTGAATAATATTGACCTGTTATTTTCTATTGGTTAGGTGAAGGCAGGCAGCGATTTTGTTCTAATTTTATGTCACGAGAATATTACTTTCTCTTTATATTTTTTTCTCTATATATGTAGGTAATTAAGTTTTACCTTTTGTAATGTGATATGTTAAATTTATCCGTTAAAATATTCATGATGAGAAATGTCAAGTTCTATTTTGGAGGTATAAAAAAAAATGCAATGTTCATAAGATCGGAAACTTACATTGTGATGGTGATATGTTACAGTCTGACTCATAGAAGTCAATCACCGCCAAATAATTGTTTGTTACTCTAAAAGGTTGTTCATGTTTTTGGGTGATTTGGATTATGTAAATTAATATATGTTATGTTATATTTTGTGCATTCTGAATGCATGCCGAAACTTAGCTCTGTTAGTATTGATTTTAGATTGTAAACCTTTGACAGTATACTAAGATAGTCAATGTTATGAAAGTAATGTGTATCTTTAGTTTATTTAGTTAAGTATTTGTTATATGATCCTGTATACACTATATCTTTTGATAAGCATGACTACGCTCATCAGTTACCTATGTGTGTGGGCCAGACACTATTGCAGGATGGCCGACTGTTAACTATCGTGTGACGCACCATTAATTAAAAATGGTAAAGTCAATAATCATGTAACCTGAAACGGAACGTCAGAGGCCAGAGCCAAAGTAATCTATGTGACATTGACAAGTGGATGACGGATGATTGAACGTAGGCAGCGGGAGTTTTGGAGCGAAAGTGTTGATATTATTATAAAAACAAATAAGAGATAGGTAATTGTGAATATTGTAGGCATTGAGGTGTTTCTCTCCCTGACTAACCGGCATTACGCCTAAGTCGTCAGGATACTAATGATTTTAAAACTATATTGTTTATAAAAACGGGTCCGATGTCCGGGTCACATCATCTATGATCTTTATTTCGATCTTCGAAACATGTACTCTCTTTTTTCATGAACTACTCGAATGCTGTTGGCCGCAGCTGGCCTTTACAGCTTCACCGGACGATAGGGGGCGAGTGCAGATGGTACTCTAAATCTGCGGAAGGATTTTTGGAGCGGCTGAAAGCCAACTCCTACCTGACGGATACGACTTTAGTCTGAGGGCACCGGGAGGGGTTTAAACCTTGTCTCAGGCCGTCGTAATTTCTATACCTGTTTGAATTGGACGGGGGATCGATCGGAAGGAACATGTAATGTTTAGTCAGCTAATGTTATAACGTCTTATGTCCATTACTATATGTTGCTGTCGACTCGCATGCTCTGTTCGACAGAACTTGTAGTGAGATATTAGGTGTAGGCGTAACGACTTCACCGTGACTGTATATAAAACATTCTGATAATCTTATTTATTAATATTATAAACGCGAAAGTTTGTGAGTATGGATGGATGTTTGTTACTTTTCACACAAAACTACTGAACGTATTTTATTGGTACTTTACAGTATTATAGCTTATACATCAGAATAACATATAGGCTATAAATATAACGCGTAATAAGTCTTGATTGCGAATACATTCGATGTAACGGCATATAGGATTTGAATGAATATTGCAGACTTTGAAACTGTGGCATATGGCCTACGTGTTAAGCAATAAATATTAACCCTTTCAAAAGTGGCGTACACAATTGTAGACATGATATAATTTAAAAAAGAAATATTATACTCTCAAGCTTTCCGATGGAAAATAATGAATACAATCGGTATTCATTTGTTTCTTATAACCAGATTTAGCCTTTATACTTTAGACACATGGAATTCACCAAATCCATTGGATGAAAAAAAAAAATTCAGGTGTTAAAGATTTAATGTATAGTGGTCGTGATGTGCGTGTATCTCTCGCCGCGCGTAGCTGCGAGAAACCAAAAAAAAAAACAAATCAAAATCAATGCTTAACATAAACGAAACCAGGAAATTATAATACGGAAAATAAAACGGAAGACTTGTAAAAATAATAACTAATTAACTAACTACTCGTTATAACAGTTTATGTACTTTTTATATATTTTTTACTTGTACAAATGTCTTGGTTGTGATTTGCAAAAATTTTTATCAATTAAGCATCTAGAATATTTCATCAATTAAATTACTTTACTAAGTCGAGGTTTTTAAATAAAATAAACTGAATTATTGAACTTTATGATATTAATATATTTGTATTTACTGAAGATCATCATTGCCTTGTCTCTATCCCATTATTTAGGGTCGGCACATGTTTTCAGTTTAAGATAAATAACAATATTTATCCTCGACTGCTACTTTATTAATACTTGTTGATAGTTTTGTATACTTCTTATTGGCGTTTAGTAAATTTAATATTTTCATTGCAATATAATATTGAGTTATATTGCAATGAAAATATTTTACAATTAATAACACCTAATTCGATTAAATATAATATTGAGTTTTACAAAACTAAATTAAAAAGAATAGAACGCTACAAAACTAATGAAAGTAAATTGGTAAATGTGCAAAACAGAAGCGAAGTAAAAAAAATAGTAATAATAAAAAAAATATCAAAATTATAAGCCAAACAAAAGCATACTCCAGGTCGTCTGAGCGAGTCTTACTTGTAGCGAAAAGGTCGTCTTTATCTGTGTAAGAATAAATATTGTTTGGTGCAAGTGTTATTTACATGTAGAACCAATGAGTGCGCAATGGTTGCCATTGTTTAACACAATTTACTATAGAGGGCACTACAATAAAACACACAACTATTTACACTGCGTATATTCGTCACCGCCGTGACCAAAAAAGCGACCAAAAAAAATTAATACAATTCCAGTACATGGGTTGGGACAAAAGTCAAACCTTAGCGCGTTTCAATTTTTCCTCTAGCGCCATCTAGTATCATAGATGAGAAACAAACTTAGTAATTTAAACATCCCGCCCACCAAGGACTTGTCCTTACAAATAATAATTTGACAATAGAAAACTTAACATATTATTACATACAACAAATAGGCCAAAATAATAAAAAAAAAAAAACAATATTCAATTTAATTTACAAGCAATGATGCCGCCTTACCTTAATTATATGTAACTGAACATATAATAATCAATATGACAAATGCAGCCGCCCACCATGACAATATAAAATTAAACTTAAAGTAACAAAATTAACAGATCTCTTACTGCTATTAA
The DNA here is from genome assembly GCF_030625045.1 of Achroia grisella. Lineage (NCBI taxonomy): Eukaryota > Metazoa > Arthropoda > Insecta > Lepidoptera > Pyralidae > Achroia > Achroia grisella. The sequence goes on from NW_026712858.1 coordinate 252,434, forward strand.
CACACACCAAAAAATACAAAAACAATGTTGCACTAATGTAGATACTACTTTTTAGGCAAAAAACAAAATTTATTAACAGGACGTTTTAACAATTTGTCCTTGCATTTAAGAGTAACAACACGAGTTATATTGTCTTTACCGGCATGCTTTTCTACAATTCTACCAAGTATCCACTTCGTGGGTGGTAAATTTTCTTCTCGGACTATTACAATATCATCAATATCTGGCTCAGATCTTTTTATACTCCACTTATATCTCTTATCTAAATGCAATAAATAGTCTTTAGACCACCGATTCCAGAAATCGTTTATCATTTTTTGAACTAATCTCCACCGTTCTAAACCAGTTACATTACTAATTTGATTATAATGAAAATTATCAACTACACTTATGATGGGTTCTCCTACCAGAAAATGACCGGGTGTCAGTGGAAGAGGGTCAGAAGGGTCGTCACTTAATTGACTCAATGGACGCGAATTCAGACACGCTTCAATTTGGATCAAGACCGTAGACAATTCTTCATATGTGAGCGTACTTTCACCGATCACCTTTCTCAAAATTAGTTTGGTTGAGCGCACCGCGGCTTCCCAAAGTCCTCCAAAATTAGGACTGTAGGGAGGGATGTAATGCCATGTAGTTTTTTGTAGAGCAAGTAATTCTGCAATTTCCTGAGGAACTCTTGATTTTGCTCCATCGAACATCTGTCTCAGTTCTTTATCGGCACCAACAAAGTTGGTGCCATTATCACTATAGAGATCCATACAAAATCCACGTCGACCAACAAACCTTCGGAACGCAGCAATGAAGCCTTTTGCAGTTAAGTCTGAAACAGCTTCTAAATGTATAGCACGAGTCACCATGCAAATAAAGAGGCAAACATAACCTTTGTATGACTTAGCTCCTCTTCCTGGAGAAAATTTGATGTTGATGGGTCCTGCGTAGTCAACCCCAGCTGATTTGAATGGTTTACATGGTTGCAAACGAACTTCAGGCAGCTGACCCATTAACGGAGTATTTTTTCTTTGGGCATATCTCAAACAAGTGATGCATTCTCTAAAGTGTTTTTTCACTAATTTCCTAGCTCGTATTATAAAAAATCGACTTCTTATGTAGTTAAGCATTGTTTGAGGTCCACTGTGCATTGTTGAATTATGTGCGTCCATTACAATGACCTGGGTAAGATGACTTATCTCAGGCATTATGATGGGATGTCTCTCATTATAATTCAACTTCGCTAAATGTATGCGACCACCTACTCTCAAAATTCCTTTCTCATCCAAAAAAGGATTAAGAGAATAAACTTCGCTTCTTTTGAATACACTACCTTTCTGTAGTTGTTTCATTTCATCACTGAAATACAAATGTTGCACTTGCTTAATACATATCATTAATGCCTCTTCAGATTCTTGAACTGTTATAAATTTAGGATATTTATGTTTATTTACTTTTATATTTAAAAATCTTCTAATATATGAAATTATTCTCAACATTTTCTTTAATGATGAATATTTACTCCAAATGAAATTATTTTCTTCCTCTATTAATTGTCTGTTGATTTCTTTTCTGTTTATTGTGACTAAAGACTTTACTTCTATTACCTTGCTAACCTTTTCCTCTTCTTTAGTGGTGAACTCAAATATCTGTAAATCAACAATTGGCTCATGCAGCCATATCGGTCCATTCCACCAAAGTGTATGAGTTTTCAACTCAGATGGTTGCAAGCCTCTAGAAGCGCAGTCAGCAGGATTCAATTTTGTATCGACATGCCTATACTGATCGCTGTGTATAATATTTAAAATCTCAGATACACGATTACTGACGAAAGTGGTCCATCGTGACGGCAAACCTCGTAACCACGCCAAAACGACAGTCGAATCTGACCATGCATACAAATTCTCTTTAGGAACCTCCATTATTTGCGACACTTCAAATAATAGCTTTGCAGCTAATGCTGCACCACAAAGTTCCAACCTCGGAATTGACAGTTGTTTTTCTATTGGGGCAACTTTTGTTTTTGCCGTTACTAAATGGACATAAACCCGACCGTCATTATCTATTACACGTAGATATACTACGGCTGCATAGGCAGACTGCGACGCATCAGCGAAAGCATGCAGCTCTGTTTTACAGTTATGCGTATACTGTAACCATCTCGGTATCAGTATCTCCTCTAAATTAATTAGCTCTTCCCTGTATTTCAACCACTCAGTTAACAAGTCTTCCGTTAATTCATTATCCCATGGCAATCCAGACTTCCACAACTTTTGAATGAATATTTTAGCAACAATCACTACAGGCGCAATCCATCCCATGGGATCGTATAAACTTGCGATAGTAGAAAGCACCTTCCTCTTTGTAACTGGTAAACTCAACTCTGGTAACTTCACAATGTACTGAAATTTATCCGAATCTCTATGCCATCGGATCCCTAAAACCTTGATTATAGAATTTGATTTTACCGTTAATGATTGAGCGTCATCTTGATTGTTTTGGCCAATAAATTGCAGAAAACTGTTACTATTACTGTTCCACTTTTGAAGCTGGAAACCACCTGAATTTAGTAATTGATTCAATTGTTTATAAATTTCTTCAGCTTTGTCTTCAGTTTCACAGCCCGTCATAAGGTCATCAACATAAAAGTCTCGCTTTGTTATTTCTGCTGCAATAGGAAAATTATGTTGTTCTTCATCTGCTAATCGTTGCAGTGATTTTACAGCCAAGTACGGAGCACAGGCTGTACCGAATGTTAAGGTAAGTAATTCGTAATGACCGATAGGTTCATCTGGATTTGATCGCCAAACTATTCTTTGGTATCGCGTATCTTCAGCACGTACACGAACCTGCCTGTACATTTTGATAATGTCCGCTACAATACATATCCTATGCTTTCGCCATCTCATTAAAATGTGCCTTAAATCCTGTTGAAGTTTGGGTCCAACAAGAAGATTGTCATTAAGAGATACGCCATTGACACCTTTACATGACGCATCAAAAACAACGCGTAGCTTTGTTGTTTCCTTGTCCTCCCTCACCACTGCATGATGGGGGAAATAAACAGCCTTACAGTTATCGGAATCATCACTAACGCGTACCATATGATTTAAATCTAAATATTCCAGAATGACTTTATTGTATTCTTCTTTAAATGCAGGATTCTTCTGAAATTTTCTTTCAAGGAAATGAAATCTTTTCTGTGCAATATCCTTTAATTTTCCATTTTCACATTCTGGTTTCTCTCTGTTTAATGGTAATTTCACTACGAACCTCCCTTCATCGTTTCTACGTGTAGTTAACTCATAAATTTCTTCGCATTTTTCTTCTGTCTTGGTTAACTTCTTTTTAATTGTATTTGGCTCATTTTCCAATTCCCAAAATTGTTTCAATAAAGTATCTTCCCTTATCTGTATATGTAAACTTATTAATTTCTCATTTATCGAAGTTGATTGTGACACTCTTCCTGAAATAACCCACCCAAAAATAGTGTTTTGTGCTAACATATGTCCTTGTGGATGTTTCAACATGTCACTCAATAAAATTTCACTATAAACTTCAGCTCCAAGAAGAACGTCTATTCTACCTGGTGATGTATACCCTGCATCAGCTAGTGATAATTTCTCGATGTCTAGCCAATCAGGAATGTTTACATTAGTACATGGAATACGTGAAGTAAGTGATTTTAATACATAAGCGGTAATCTGAATTGAATTGTTTGAATTTCTCTGTGATTCTATACGAAAAGAGACCATATGTTTAATTCTTAATTGACCATCTCCCAGACCTGACACACAACCATTTACTGGAGTACGTTTAAGCCCTAGCAATTGAACCATCTCTTCGGTCACAAACGACGCTTGTGATCCTTGATCAATTAACACCCTAAGTAAATTCGATTGACCGTTTCGCGAATAAGCTCTAACAACTGCCGTTGCCAATAACACTCTGTACGTTCTTATCTCATTCTCTTTAGCAAAATTGGCAACAACTCTCACTTCACTATCAGGAGTTGCATTTGTGTTCTCTAATGTGGGTCGCCCTGAATCAGTGTTTGTATTCTCTAAATTATTTATAGGCCCTTGATTATTTTCTTTTTCGAGGTGCAGCAGTGAGTGATGTCTCCTTCCACATCTACGGCAGCATGTTGACTGACGACATTTTCTTACAGTATGAGTGGGCGCGAGACAATTAAAACATAATCCCTTTGATTGAGCAAGATCTTGTCTTTCTCGTAGTAGTAAATGTCCAAACGACTTGCATTGAAAAATTAGGTGATCACCTGCACACATAACGCATGATTGCTTCGTAGTTAATCTTTTATCTTGAACAGCTGCAAATGACTTAAATTTCTCCATTTGTTTAATATTCTGCTGTGGCGCTCTCGTGGCGTGTTTATTGGTATCTATAATTTCTAAAGTTCTGAACCTCGACTCAAGAAATCCATCCATTAACTCCTTCCAGGTTGGTAATGTGTCAGATGATATTACACTGACCCTTGTCTCCCATTGACGAAGTGATTCGTGATCCAGTCTAGAAGTTACCAAATAAACCACCATGGCGTCCCAAGAACTAGTAGCAATGCCCAAATTATTTAATGAAATTAGACATGCCGATGTTGTGTCAAGTAAACTTTTAATAGCAGGTGCAGACTCCACGTTGATGTGTTTTTGTGAAAATAAGGCCTTTAATATTGCATTACAATTGTATCTTTTATTATTATAACGTTTAGTAAGTGTAGTCCATGCGATTTCGTAGTTGAGTTCTGTAGTAGGTAAATTTCGAAGTAAGCCTTCTGCTTCGCCCGACAGACTCCCTTTTAAATAATGTAACTTTTGGACTGATGATAAACTCTTGTTATTGTGTACGACTGATGAGAACATATCAAAGAAGCTTTGCCAATCGTTATATTTTCCGCTGAACGTGGGTAATTGTATGCACGGTAATTTTACGTCACTGGTAGTAGGCGCTACTGGCATAGAATGTGCAACAACAGGGTTTTTTGTTTGAAGAACCTCTTGTAAGGAACCTTTATAATTAATGTAATTTTCTTCAAATTTGTCATAGATATCATTCTTAAAGTACCCAATGACGTTGCGCTTCTCAGTTGTAATTACAGTGACAATTTCTTGATGAGTATCTTGAAAATCTTTCCAAAGCTTTTCCAATGTATCTAGTCTCGTATTCAAGTAACTGTTGGTTATTCTATCCTTTGGACTTTTCTTATAATTTAATTCTGATTTGCATAACCTTTGATATCTATCCTCTTGTATATTCAGTAAACCCTCCATTGTTAATAATGTATTCAAATTTTATCTTTAAATTAATCCAAACAATTAATGTTGTACACTAATAGAATATCTGTGCATTAATTTATCTCATTAAATTGTCCAACGTGTATCACAATTATATTTGCCTAAGTTAATATAAAGGCAAAAATATTTCAAAGTCAATGTTCCGTGTATAAGTAGTCCACAAGATACTATCAATGATATAAGAAAAATATTCTAAGTTGTTGTAACCACCAGAAACTAAGTCCTTAAAATGTTTTAACACTTTGAAATTTTTCTATGTTGATGTAAGCCGCCAGAAACTAAGTCTTTAAACTATTTAAACACTTCGAAAATTTTCGACATGGAGTCCTCGTCTGTTCACTTTTTCACTAAATTTTTCTAAGTCTATGAATTTACTTTAAAATTTTACAAGTCCAAATTCACTACTAAATAATTCAAAGTTAATATTTCACTTTATTTTTAATAAGTTATTTTACTCACAGTTTTAAGGTCCAATTTCACAATCCATAGCACTCACCACCGCCACTTACGACTTTTCAACTTTTCCCGGGTTTCGGCACCAGTTTTGTTTAACACATTTTTTTATAGAGGGCACTACAATAAAACACACAACTATTTACACTGCGTATATTCGTCACCGCCGTGACCAAAAAAGCGACCAAAAAAAATTAATACAATTCCAGTACATGGGTTGGGACAAAAGTCAAACCTTAGCGCGTTTCAATTTTTCCACTAGCGCCATCTAGTATCATAGATGAGAAACAAACTTAGTAATTTAAACAGCCATCGACAACACAACAACAGTTAGTATTTTATTAATATCTTAATGCATATTAGTCTGATACCAGAGAAAATTTTATTTTATAGATAATGAGCATGATGTCGAAGGGTAAAGCAACTGAGAGTAGAGCGCCCTCAAGGAAGGTGAGGTTTTAGGCTGGTAGTATTTAGTATGTTAGAATACATACCCGTTGTAGACGTTATCGTTGGATCCGCCGTGGATCACCTGCAAATAGAGTATTATAATTCAGTATTCGTCTGTGTTCTAGTTTAATTTTACCAATCGCCTAAAAGTATTTCGTATTTCGTCCATAATTAATTTAAATTATGAGTTTGAACATCATTAAGGTTTTTGTCAAAGACTGTACTTATATGCGCGTATGTGTAATGTTTATATATTGTAATAATGCACTTATTATGAATAATTTAAAAAAAATGCTGTCTCTCTCCATAGTAGTTTAGTTTATATAGAATATAGAATTATAAGCATGCGAAATTTCACACTCTTCCGTCTGATCTAATATATTGATGTATCTGTATATATAAATAGCAATACAAGAAAAATACTCAAAAAGAATATTTATTTCATGAACTATCAAGACGGCGAAGTAAAAATAAAAAGGAACGAAATTACGAATATAGTATAAAAAATCGAATACAAACATTAGATCAGAAAGCAAAAATCATTCATCACACGGCTTCGGTGGTCTAACACATCGCTTTATTTCCGATGTTCGCGTGTTCGATTCCTCTCACCTCCAAAGGGAAAGGCTATATAGATTGTGAAATAAATTGTAATGGTAAGTTGCTTACACTGGCAATGACAGACGGGGGCCTGTGGGCCGTGTACCTGCCGACAGCGGGGGTCGACGCCGGAGTGCTCTCACTGGAGTTAGGCCTGTACGGAATAGTCAGTTTAAAGTATTGTATTATATAGTAAATGTACATAGTCCCTGGCCTTAGACGTAGTGCAAATATTTACTTTTATTACATTTTAATTACAATTGTAACATATTTTCAAGTACCACGTTTTCTTTGTGATATCACCATGTAATGACGTAGGATACATAATAATTTATGTACTAACGAAAAATATTTTTTTTCATTAGTAGCTAATTTACGTTAGTACATAAATTCGCATAAAAACGTCTACGTGCGTCCTTCCTCGTCCTTCGTGTACCTTCCTCTTGAATAACTCTATCTATTTAAAAAAACCGCCTCAAAATCCGTTGCGTAGTTTTAAAGATTTAAGCATACATAGGGACGTACAGTAATGTAATGATTTACAGAATAAAAATATCAAATAATAATCAAATATGTATAACAAGTTTCCAAATCAGTAATTAGTAAGCGAATAAATTTGACATTTTGAGAATATACTTTTAAGTAAATATATTTATTTGTGTTAAATGGCTGTTGTGAATGGAAGGAGGTTGGTAGCTACAAGTGCTTAAATTAAGTTTGTTTGAATAATTTTTTTCTTTTCTATTAAAAACTTGAATTGATACAGAAAAACCAAACTCTTTCATTGTACTGGATGGCAGTTCCAATTGTTCTATTCAATTCAATTACAAACTATTAGTTGGATTAATTAATTTTATGCATAGATCATTCATTAGGCATGTACAGCCATAACTATATTTATTTATTTAAACAATTGAAAATAATAAAATTCCATCTTTTGGTTTTTTATATATAAATTATATCGTCAACTCTACGTGTATATAATTTCGGGTAGAGGTTTACATATGTTCTTTCAATTAGTATTTACATACCTTCAACATATTATCGAAAAGTAGGCGACCGCAGCCGTGGCGCTGGTGACTTGGCAGAACAAAAAAGTCCAGCTGCTCCTCGTACAAGATCAGGTGCTTGCGACTCACCTTTAGGATGCCAACAACTTCTCCCTTGCCACTGTAAAGTTAATAAACAATTAATACATTGAGATCGAGACCGCCATGCAGTTGCATCAGAAATTCACTAATAATACTCGCTCTATTGAGTAGAATATAGTTCGCTAATTCACAGTGGAACTATCTCGCATTTACCCCAACTATTCGCCAATAATACAACTATTTGCCGTGTGATTTTTCTTATGGATGATAATGGAAGGTGCACCCCCGTCTGCACTAACGTATTGTACAATGGGACTGTCTCGTATTTGCAGGACCAAATCGCCGATAATAATTCGCTTTGTGTAACAGACTACTACGACAACTATTACATACAGTTAGTTCACAATGGGCAGTCTCGCACTCGCTGATCACCACGACAATATTTATTTATTTATTTATTTAAGATAAGGTACTCACCACACTTACAGATATACCAAAGCCTGTAGTGAGCCAGTAATATAACGAATATCGTAATTACATAAAAAAAAAAACAAACAACACTCAATAAACTTATTAATATTGTCATGAAAAATATCGACCTCTGGTCGATCCAAAACCAACCTATTGAGCAGCGAGATATCTTGATAAGTGGGAGCAAACTGGACTGTGCATGTGCGAACATATCGGCACCACATGTTCGCACATGCACTGCCCAGTTTGCTAAGGGTAAGCCCATAGTAATCGAAACGTGCGTAGTCGCAGGTACCGCTCTGGGGCATATAAAGAATAACGACTTAGGGTTGTCGGATTATCTATTCTCCCATTCAGCAGCATATAATAGTGCACCATCAGATTACACTTTCGCCTTACCTCTAACGTATTCATACCTACCATAATAAAAATAAAATAAAAAGCCTTTATTGCTATACGAATATTTTTACATTTGGTTAATATTATTATCGATAAACGGTAGAATAGAATAGAATAGAAAATCATTTATTCAAATAAACTTACATTGAAGCACTTTTGAATAGTCATAACATTTTTTTTTTTTTTTTAATCTACCACTCATTCGGAATGCTGTCTCATCACAAGAAGAACAAGCAAGAAACTTGTGTGTTGCTCTTTTAAATAATTTATTCTTACTTACAATTTAAGTTTAAGTGTGTGAATACAAACCACCGATTAGCACTAATTCAATTAAATACTCAAAAAGAAAAAAATATTGAATACATAACCAACTGGTTAAACAATTAATAAGAGGAAATCAGTCATAGTGATTAGAGCAGACCAGTCCCTACAAGCAGCACCCGTTCACGAGTATGACGATGATGAGCCAGCCATCACTGCGCTCGACCATATTTTAGGGAGCCCAATGACCCGGCCCACCACGCCGCCACAAGTCTGGACATTTTAGTGAGCATGACTACTCAAAACACCAGACCACGTCATAGCTACTCACAATTACCATCTGATGTTTATAGTATTCACATTTCACATAAGAATGCATGCGGCAATTAATACAAAACCCGCTACGCTATCACATTTCTAAAATAATTAAATGAAGAAAGCAATGAGATAAACAAATTATAACGTTGTATGCTAATAAACTAATTATTTACTTGATATGTTGTCTTCTATGAATTCGTCTATCCTGTAATAGGCTTTCTTACATAAAAATTGTTTAATATAAGATTTGAATTGCCTCTCTGTCAGATTTAGTGCAGATTCTGGCAGTTTATTATAAAATCTTACGCAATTACCATAGAATGAATTACTGACTTTGTGCAGGCGGCATTTAGGTAAAATTAGCTTATTTTTATTGCGTAAGTTTACGGTACAGCTTGTCTTCCGACATAGGCCTCCTCTAAAGATTTCCATTCCGTCCTGTCCTTTGCTTTACGAGTCCATATTGAACCGGCTATTTTCCTGATATCATCTTCCCATCTTACTTTCTGTCTACCTCTATTTCTTTTACCGTCTCGTGGATACCATTCTGTTGTTATTCTTGTCCATTTCTCTTCCTTTTCTCTTATCATGTGACCTATCCATCTTCACTTTAGCTGTTTATAAGTTTTATATGCATTTTTGAAATTTGTTTTATGTTTAATTGTTTTTAGTTTTACGCGGTCTTTTCTTTTTACCCCTATTATACTTCTCTCCATATTATTTTGACAAATTTTTATCTTATTTGATAATTTTTCTGTCAACGCCCAGGTTTGACATCCGTATAGTAAACATGGTAGAATACACATGTTATAGACTTTTCTCTTGAGAATTGCCTTCATAGGCATTTCTTTGTTCTTCATGATTTCACTCAGTGACCAATAACGTTTCCAACTATTTGCTATTCTTCTTTCAATTTCTTTTTGCATACATTCTTCAGTAGATATTAGCTGTCCTAAGTACACATATTCAATCCTATCATTATTTATTTTTATGATGTTTCTTTGTGGGGAATTTGACATTATTTTCGTTTTTGTTAAATTCATTGATCACTTATCACTTTCCTCCGCTAGCTGTTGTAGTATTGTTTGTAAGCTTTCCGGATTGTCTGAAAATAGAATTAAGTCATCTGCACAACGCAGGTGGCTGAGATATTTCCCATTTATTTTTAGTCCCTTGTTTGTCCATTCCAAGTTTCTGAATATCATTTCTATTACGGCCGAAAATAATTTAGGTGAGATAGGATCGCCTTGTCGTACACCCCTTTTAATAGTAAATTCTTCACCTGTTAATTCTAATTTCACTTGGGCAGTGCTCTTTGTGTATATATTTTGCTTGTACACCTTGTGTTCTCAATGCTTCCCAGATAAAATCATGTTCTAGTGTATCGAATGCCTTGTTAAAATCAACAAACCCTAGGTAGTAAGTCTTATTATATTCTTTATATTTCTGTAGTATTTGTCTGAGGGTATGAATGTGGTCTATAGTTGAAAAATTTCTACGAAATCCGGCTTGCTCAATAGGCTGATTTTCATCCAATGTATTAGTTATTCGAGATAATGAAAATATCTTGTAAATATTAGACATTAAGCTAATAGGTCTATAATTTGCTATATCTCCTTTGTCACCTTTTTTATGTAGTAATATAATTGTAGATTTCGTCCAATCCGCAGGTATCTTTTCTGTCTTAATAATTTCGTTAAATATATTTGTAAGCATTGGAGCAATTGGTAATGTAATTTTTAGTAATTCATTTGTAACAAGATCAGATCCCGGTGCTTTATCAAACTTTTGTGTTCTAATAGATTTTACTGTCTCTTCTTTTACTATGTCAGGGATTGCGTCGTAATCTGGTAATGTATTGTACTCATTTGTACATTGCGTGAGACCCTTTTGACTTTGATATAAATTTCGGTAGTACTCAGTAGCTATTTTTATGATCTCCTCTCTTTTACCTGTATTTTTACCGTCTTTATTTTTCATATTTGGTATCCATTTTTTTCTATTATTTAGTCCTTTCAATGCCTTTTTTATTCCTCCTGTTTTTTCTATACAAATTTTCAACGTATTTAAACGTTTCTTTTTTCTGTCTTTCCTAAGCTGTTCGTTAATCTTTTTACTTATTTCTGATATTCTTTGGCGATTATCTTTACTTTTCGTTTTTGATAAGAGCTCCTTACGTTGCTGTAATAATTGCTTAATTATTAATGAGACTTTTTCGTTATGATTTGTGTTTGTTTTTCTGGTTACAGATTTTATTTGATTTATTAAGTTGTTATATTTTTCTTGTGTTGATATATCTTCTTTTTCTATAAGTTCACTGTCGTCTATTGAAGTTTGGAGGTTTTGAAGCAGTATTTCTGGGTCATCTCTGTATTGAATAGCTGAATATTTATTATGAAATTTTCTTGATTGCTTGAGGCGTGTTGTTGTCAGTGTCACCCGAATCATTCTATGGTCCGTATTAAAATTCAAGTTGTTTATGATAGATATGTCTTTAAATACTTTTCTATTATTTGACATAATATAGTCTATCTCATTCTTATACAGTCCATTGGGTGAGATCCATGTCCATTTTTTCGATGTTTTCTTTTTATAGAAGCTATTAAGGATACTTAATCTGTTTTCTAATGCGAAGTTTACTAATCTTGTGCCATTTTGGCTTCTCGTGCCAAACCCATACTTTCCTACAGTATATTCCTCTCCGTTATTTTGTGTTCCAATTTGTCCATTAAAATCGCCCATCACAATGATGTTTTTATGTGCGTCCTCAATAGTATTTTGGAGGTCTTCATAGAATTTCTCGATTTTTATTATGTCTTCTGATTCCGTTGGTGCATACGCCTGTATAATGGACCACTCTTCTTCCTTTACTCCATTTACAGATAGTATGTTTGTTTGTAATTCTTTATTGTACAAAATATTAATAGATACATATGTCTTAAAAAATAAATAGATGGTACAATGGCGGACTTATGTCCCAAAAGAGGGATTTCTTCCAGTCAACCTTTGAGTGACTGAAAGGAATTGTGGAGTGGTGGATACAAGTACAATAAGAAAATACGCGTTGAAAAGCAATATATATAAATATATCGTACAAGAAATAATAGTGAATCTAATAATAATTTTAATAGAAGCATAAATAATAACAACAAAATATAAATACATAAATACACATAAACATATATACATATACACATACATAACAAAAAAAAAAAGAGAAAATATTATAAATAATTGGAGTATTAAAAGAGCGCAGACTCGGAATGACCCCAGAGCTTGCAAAGGCGTCTTTTAAGGGTGCTAGTCGAAGGCGATAATTTAATCTCTGTAGGTAGTGTATTCCACAGTCGGGCAGCTTGAACAGTAAAAGATTTAGTGTACCGGTGACTAGTATGAGAAGGAATTGTGAGTAGTAACTCTTGACAAGAGCGTATATGCTCACCGGTTCGGAACCGGAATCTCTCTTGCAGGTAAGAGGGCGAACAGGGGTTAAAAAGGATTTGGAACAAAAGGGTAAAGATATGAATATTTCGACGAACACGGATAGGAAGCCAGTTGAGCTGCTCGCGGTAGCCGCCGAGACATGATCAAACTTACGCAGTCCAAAAATAAATCTGATGCATAGATTTTGGAGTCGTTCCAGCTTGTCCAGTAACAACACAGATGGGTCCAGAAAGGCACAAACGGCATAAACCAACAAGGGAAGAAGGAGAGATAGAGCCCGCAACAAATTAGTGCCCAAAGGCAGAAAAAACTGCAGGCGCCTGAGAGAGTGGAGAGATGAAAATAATCTACGGCTTATCTCACCTATGTGAGGCCCCCAAGTTAAAGTCTGATCCATGATTATTCCCAGATTCTTGACGGTGCAAGAGAAAAGAATATGGTTGCCGTCGAAGACAATATTAGGAACATGCACAGATCGCAAACCTGAGATGAAGTGGTGACTGCCGACAATAATAGCTTGTGACTTCGCTGCATTGATTAAAAGACCGAAATTTTTAGACCAGGCAGCGATAGTGCATAGAACATCATTAATACAATTGATTGCATGAGCTATATTTCAACAGGAGCAGCGGCATATAACTGAAGGTCATCGGCATATAAATGAAAAGAAGAGGAGAGAGAAGCCGTGATACTGTTAATGAAAAGAGCGAAAAGAATAGGTGATAATACTGCACCCTGTGGGACACCTGCCCGAACATCAGCCCAATCTGAGCAGGAATCGTCTACCTTCACCAGCTGACGCCGGCCAAACAGATAAGATCTGAACCAAGAAAGAGCAGGTGATGAAAAATTCAATGAACGGAGGATAGCAAGCAGTAGCTCAAAATCAACTGAGTTAAAGGCACTAGTGAAGTCGAGTAGAACAAGAACTGTTAAATCTTTATTTTCGATACTATGCCTCATGTCATCAGTGATCTTGACAAGTGCAGTAACAGTGCTGTGAGCATTCCGGAACCCGGATTGGTAGCGACTCAAAAAGTTATTTTTGTCAACAAACTCAGACAGTCGCAGAAGAACAAAGTGTTCAAGAATTTTGGAGAGGAATGGGAGAATAGATATAGAACGAAAGTCGGATATAGAAGCTGGATGGGATGTCTTAGGAAGGGGAATTACGTGACCATCCTTCCATGAAGAAGGAAAGGTGGCGGTGGATAAGGAACAGTTCAGTATGTCCACAATAAGAGGTGCTAGCAAGTTCTTATTAGGATCAATCATATCCAATCCGATACCGTCACTGCCGAGAGCTCTAGACTTGATAGAACTTAGAATCTTTATGAGCTCATCGACAGATATTTCCCCCAAAGTGAATGGGTCATCATATGAATGAGGAAAGTCAGAAAGGGAAGCTAGCGTTTCCTGTTTAATTACGGGATTTAGATTTACAGGAGGAGAAACAAATGACAGGTTGATCTCATTAAGATTGGGAAAGTTGACACCACACTGACGCTTCCCGATGCCGATAGTACGCAAGTAATTCCAGAGCCTACCGGGAGGGCAGTTTTCAATAATGTTGAGTGGATATGCCTGCGCCTAGCCTGCCGACACAACTTATTGCACCTATTACGTAAGGTAATATAGCTCTGGCGATCTCTGTCGGTAGAACTACGGCGCAACCTGATTTTGGCTCTATCACGTCTTCTCATGAGAGCTTTCAGATCCATCGTTAGCCACGGGCCAGGACTATGTTTAAGGCGCACTTGTTGTACAGGACCATGCTTGTCATAAATACTTAGAATCAAGTGTTCAAATGCAGCCACTTTAGAGTCGACATCGCTTGCTGTTAAGATGGGACTCCAGTCTGCAAGACGAAGATCGTTCTGCAAGGCCTCAATGTTTACAGCATCGAAATTGCGACGCAAAACGACCCTATGACGGCGTTTAGGAGTACGGAGTTTAAAGGATGCGTAAATAAGATCATGACTCGAGAAAGCAACAGCACAAAACTGGCCTTGGGATTGAACTAGGTCACATAATCCTCTATTTTATTTTACCCCCTAAAGGGTATTTTTTTACAAACAATGAATGTCATATTTATTTATATTTAATCAACAGCCTCAAAAATAAGTTTCAAGCTTCTAGCTTCAAAAATGACGAATTTACATAAAAATTTGCATCCCCTATTTTATTTTGCCTCCTTAAAGGTTATTTTTTTACAAACAATGAATGTCATATTTATTTATATTTAATCAACAGCCTCAAAAATAAGTTTCAAGCCTCTAGCTTAAAAAATGACGATTTTACATAAAAACTTGCATCCCCTATTTTATTTTACCCCCTTAAGGGTAATTTTTTTACAAACAATGTATGTCATATTCGTATGTATTTATATTTAATCAACAGTCTCAACAATCAGTTTCAAGCTTCTAGCTTCAAAAATGACGTGTTTACATAAAAACTTGCATCCCCTATTTTATTTTACCCCCTTAAGGGTAATTTTTTTACAAACAATGAATGTCAATGTAATTATATTTAATCAACAGTCTCAACAATAAGTTTCAAGCTTCTAGCTTCAAAAATGACGAATTTACATAAAAACTTGCATCCCCTATTTTATTTTACCCCCTTAAGGGTAATTTTTTACAAACATTGAATGTCATTTTTATTTATATTTAATCAACAGCCTCAAAAATAAGTTTTAAGCTTTTGATCGTCATTTTTTAAGCTTTCTAGCTTAAAAAATGACGATTCTTCCATACAATCTTTCATCCCCCCTTCCAACCCCTTACAACCCTTTTTTCGCATTAAAAAGTAGCCTATGTCCGTTCTCAGGGTCTAGACTATCTGTATACCAAATTTCATTTAAATCGGTTCAGTAGTTTTGGCGTGAAAGGGAGACAGACAGACAGAATTACTTTAGCATTTATAATATTAGTTTTTGTCGCAGCACAAAAAAATATTTTTATCGTTTCCGTACAAATAGTAATTTTACAGAATTAATCTACAAACCAACATTTTGTTTCTTACAATCAGCTAAATAATTTAAACAGTTTCATAATATATGACACAATGAAAAAGTCATTTATTTTATAAAAAAGGCAGTTAGTTTTTATTTTAGTGAAAAATAAGAAAATTCTATTTTGATACAACAACCATATATTTATTAATACCTATACTTTATTATTTTTGTGTTAATGCTTTTTAAATAAACACCCACACATTATTTCTGTATAACCTACAAAAATGGCTAAATAATTTAATTTCGGATAGTGCCACACCACAACACTCTTTAAAAAATGTAAATAATAGAATGTGAAGAAATTGTGATTGTTATTAAGATTTTTTTAATAAGTTCGCCGGAACAGAGAAACAACATTTGACATTTATTATTATTTGACATTTAACATTGACTTTAATTTTTGTAATTTATATTGTAAAACTTTAAGTTGGGCTAAACAGGACTTGTATCCAGAGCCCTAAAACAAATTAATAAAAAAAATCTCCAAATTTGTCTCGCAATCGGCCAATTTCAGGTTTAAAGAAAAAACACATACACACGATATACGATTTTATCATAAAAAAGTGTCAAAAAACAATATTTTCGCTAAACGTCAACGTCATGTTTTCGGCAAGATCTTTCGTTTTACATTATGTTATCTGTGGTTTTGTTCTCTGTGATGGATACCTTATTGGCGCAAACGCACGCGATGTGTTGATTGGTTGTTAGCTAGTGAAATGAAAAGATGGCGAATGGCGCAAACACACGCGATGTGTTGATTGGTTGTTAGCTAGTGAAATGTAAAGATGACGAATAAGTATTCAACCGCATAAAGATAACCTTGTATTTCCATTTTGAACCCCTTACAACCCTTTTTACGCATTAAAAAGTAGCCTATGTCCTTCCTCGGCGTCTAGACTATCTGCGTACTAAATTTCATTTAAATCGGTTCAGTAGTTTTGGCGTGAAAGCGAGACAGACAGACAGACAGACAGAGTTACTTTCGCATTTATAATATTAGTAAGGAAGTAAGGATTTTCTTCTATGTTATAATGGTGTTGTGTTTTCCGTTTACCGATTGCTAATTGTTATTGTTTATTGTCTGTTGCGATAGATGAAAGAGAGTTGGATCTAATCCTCGTCATATCGTATTTATTTAACTTGTTGTTGAGCGTTGGCTTTAAGTTTTGTTGTTTCCTTGGTTGTGTATCATTATTCGGTGATGTCGACATTTCTCTTTTCCTTTTATCCTTGATGTTTTTATTTTTTCCTTTTATTATTAATTTATCGAATTTTAAATATACGATATTACCTTTCTTTCTCTCTTCTACTAATTGAGCTTGTAACATTTTTCTTTTTTCTAGAACCTCCTTAGTATAGTCTTCTGTAATATAACCAGCTTTAAAATTTTTCTTCACTTTCATAACTTCATTTTTCTTCCAAACATTCACAAAGCAAAGTAAGATAGGTCTTGGTTTGCCGTCTGACTTTTCCCTTCCAATACGGTAAATTCTATTAACCTCGTGTTCTTGAATGTCCATGCCTAAGTCTATTTTAAAGATATCCTTCACTTTTTGTATTAATTCTAGAGTAGATTTTTCTTCTTCTTTAATGCCATAAATTATTATATTGTTTTGTTTCTTTTCTCTTTTCAAGCTTTCTATCTCTTTCTCAAGAATTACTAATTTTATTTTTAATTTCTCGTTTTCTTGTACGATAGGTTTTAATTTTTCATCCATTCTCTCCATAATTGTGGTGGTTATTGATTTATTTAGTTCCATGGATTGTTTTGTCATTTCTATTTTTATTCTGTCAAATAACAGTTGAAATTGATCTTCCATTTTTTGACAAACCAAATATGCGTGATATGGAACGCAACAAAAAGTATTTTTAATTTTGTTGGATTGGCAACACTACGTTGAATGTCACTGTCACTTGTTTTGTCTATGGTCACAATGAATTCTGTGCACAGATCAGAAATATTTAACGGCTTCTGTGATTCGAAATCTACCTTCATCAAGCGTTGTATTTGAGATGTGTATGTATTCTTTATCCAGAATTTACGGGATAACTATATTCCAGGGCACTTCAGACACTTCAGTTATCACTTTGTGTAGTTTCACAGTCTTAAAGGTGAGAATATATATTTTTAAACACTATTTAATTAGGAGTTATACAACTATGATGCTAACTGTCAGACAACCGGGCACGGAAAATATATCTATCTCCCATATCATACCTACCATACCGCACACAAATAGCGACGGGTATAAAAAGGGATAATAGCCATACAGATTATTGTATAAGTATCGAGCAAATTTTCTCTGAACTCGTTCTAACATTACGCTATACTTTGTTTCGTGTGGGTCCCAAATAATTGAATTGAATTCTAGAATGCTACGTACAAATGAATAATACAAAAAAATACAAACATCTCTGTCTCTGAGTTGGCTCGACTGTCTCATTACGAATCCTAAAGACTTACATGCACGATTGCAGATGGCAAATATATGAGTATTGAACGATAAAGTTGTATCAAGCGTCAATCCTAAGTCACGTATTTCTGACACACGTTCAAGCGGCGTCCCTGATATATTATAAGAATATACATAAGGAGTACGACACCGTGTGAATGTCATTGTTTTGCACTTAGAAACGTTGAATTCCAAATGATTACAGTTAGCCCAAGCTACTACCTTGTCAATATCATTTTGGAGGGTTACACAATCCTCCTTACTTCCTATAGACAGAAATAACTTCAGATCATCCGCAAACATTAGACATTCAGCGCTACTGACAACATCTGGCAAGTCATTGATCATGATTAGAAATTGCAGCGGACCCAAATTACTGCCTTGGCTTACCCCAGAACTGATTTCATAGGAGACGGATTTACATCCTTTTAGTTGTACATACTGTGAACGACCAGTGAAATAGCTAACGAATAATTTTAGAAGATCAGGTGTAAATCCTACATCAGAAAACTTTTTTAATAATACGTCATTATGGACGCGATCAAATGCTTTTTTAAAATCAAAGTATGCCGCATCCACTTGACCACTATAATCCATGCCTGTCACCGTATAATCTACAAAATTTATAAGATTGGTAGTTGTCGACCTTCCAGTCCTAAATCCATGTTGACAATTTGTGAATTGAGACTGGACTTGTGCGGATATGAGGCGATTCAATATGGACTCGAATAATTTTGCTAAAGCACAAAGTATAGCGACAGGCCTATGGTTAGCAATTTGAGGTTTACACCCACTTTTAGGTATTGGTGTAACCCTAGATGTTTTCCATAACTCTGGAAAGGTACCTGTACGGACAGCTAAGTTTATTATGTGCAGAATAGATTCCTCCAATACTCCTATGCAGTCTCTAAGTATAAAAGGTGGGATACCATCAGGTCCAGCAGAAGTTTCCTTTAATCGTTTTATCGCGCGCCGTAGGTCAACTAATGTAATATTGTCAATAGCAATTCGAGCCGAGTTTTGAGAATCTAGTTTGCCTTCAGTTACTTTGGAAGATAAAACTGGCTGATTGTTTAAAAAACTAGATTTAAAATAATTTGCAAATGCATTTACAGCGTCTGTTCCAGATACCAATTGCCCCTCATATTCATATTGGTCCTCGCACCGCCTATTAGTTCGTTGAGACCTTACGAAGTTCCAAAAACTTTTTGGATCCTTCTTTATATTTAGCTCAGTTTGCGTTATATAATTATTGTAAGCTATATCTATTAATTGTTTCGTACGTTGCCTATAAAATTTAAACATTTCTCTATTATATTTTTTATTATATTTTTTATATTGTTTTAAATTATAATACTTTTTTTTAATATTTTCTATAATTTCTTTTGTATACCAATCCGGATAATGATATTTAGAATTGTAATAAAATTTTTTAATAGGTACATTCGCTTCTAAACAGCAAGCATAAAATTTGTAATAAAAACAGCGTAATGCTTCATTAACATCGCTACAAATGCGTATCTCATTCCAATATGTTAAAGCTATCGATTCATATAGTGAATTTAAGTCCGCTTTTTGAAAGTTCCATTCTGTCACTGAATACTGTGACAGCGGAGGTGCGGTAACTAATGAATAAGAAACGTACGCAGCCCTCGGTTGTGAGATGGTAATGTGAACACCGAGTGGTGGATGGTGCGCGTCAGCCGGCACCAAAGGTTTTACATCTTCACACATTAATACACTGTCACTGCCCAGATTGCTCAATATTAAATCCAGCGTGTTGCCATATTTATTTTTAATCACATTGTATTGATTTAATTTACAAAAAGCAACTAAGTAACCATACTGCAGAATAACATTGCTAGCTACATGAATTTAAATTGTAATGATTTTGAATATTTTATCATCGTATTCTCTAAAACTAAAAATGTATTAAAATATTTCTCATCATTTGAATTAGGTGGTATATAGACAACACAAAAAACAATTGATTTTAATTTAAATTTCACTAATGCTATTACTACTTCAATATCCTCTGTGTACCCACCAATATCGGTTATTTGTTCAACTTTGTATTGCGAACGTACTGCTAATAAAACTCCTCCCCAGCCAGCATCATTTATGCGATCACGGCGTATAACGATGTACCCATTCGGGAACAACTCGGCGTCATAAATACTACTATTTAAAAATGTTTCCGTTAGTGCATATATATCAGCTGATTCACTGAGAATTGATAGCTTACAAATATTTAATTTTGAACGAAGTCCTCTAACATTTTGATAAAATATTGAAATATATTTATGCTTAAACTGTTTGTTCTCTTTTCTGACGAAATCCATTGCGCCAAGGTTTTATGTAGACATCTTCTACCCAGTTCTCAGTTGCTAAATACTGGTCTAGATGTTTTGTAGGCACAGATAACTTAAATGAAGCATAATCACCTCTCGAATTTAATGCCTCTGCGAAACAATTATCTCCCGGACAAATTGTTCTGAGGTACTCAATAACTTGTTCTGCTGTAGTACCGATTTTCACATAATATAAATGTAAATATGATTTTCGCTCTGCAGCGGATAACGTAGTATCAGTCAGATTGCCTGTACCACGAGTTACATTTACAAGCGACCGTCGAGTACGCGGTCGCTTTACCTCGATCCATTCTCCCGTATTACCGCCGGTTGCTTCAATGTTTTCCGTCTGTGTAATAACAGCTTCGCGATTACGGTTCGGACCCAACGACGGACACGGAGTAGGGGGCACGCCCGATGACGTCGTTGTTGCGTTGCTTCTAGCTGTCACCTTTTTAGTTGCAGTGGCGATCGCCGATGACGCACGTATACGAGCTTCACGGATTGGCCGCTGATACACTTGCGATGTAGGATTACCCTCACCATTATTTACACTGGTTTTAGATGTAATTTTTCGATCACTGATTAAGTTTTTAATTAAGTTATTTTGTTCTGTAATCACATTTTCCAATGAAGATACTTGTACGAATATATAGCAGACTTACAAATAATAGTCTAATGTGCAAAAGGACAATTACTATACCTAGTTAGTTCACAATGGACAGTCTCGCACTTGCTGATCACCATGACAACAATACTCTGATCTGTAAAAGGACAATTTCTACATGCAGTTACTTCACAATGGGTTGTCTCGCACTCACTGATCACCATGACAATAATACTTTGATGTGTAAAAGGACAATTACTACATCTAGTTAAGTTCCCCAAATCATCTAAGTTGTGTGTCAAGTGAGAAATTGCACTGAAATCGATTAATCCTAAGAATCCAAAGAAACTAAGTTCAGTCGCCCCCAATAAGAGTCGCCTGGTAAGAGTACTCTCGATTTCAGACACAAGCTGTTCGCGGTTTGCCTCCACAACGGAAAGAGGGATATTAGCATGGCCCGTGTAATATGCGTCCCCGGTGCTGTCATCCGCATAGCAATGAAGGTTAACTGTGGTTAGCAGATCATTGATATGCAGCAGAAACAGTGTCGGGGAGTATTCCGTATGAGGGCAATTTCGATAGAAGACCTTGATGCCAAACCCGATCGAATGCCTTCGCCATATCAAGGCTGACTGCCAACGCCTCACCTTTGCTCTCGATGGCAAGAGCCCAGCGGTGTGTGAGATACACTAAAAGATCACCAGTTGAGCGATTATGGCGAAAGCCATATTGACGATCGCTCAATAAATCGTGATTTTCTAGATATCGCATTAATTAAACGCTCCATCACCTCGGAGAGCAAAGATGCGATAGCGATAGGCCTGTAGTTCGATGGGTTTGACCTGTCGCCCTTTTTTGGCACAGGGTGCACAAGGGTGGTCTTCCATGACGACGGAAATTGCCCAGAGGAGTATGAAAGCGCGAAGAGGCGCGTGAGTACGGGACACAACTCAGGAGCACACTTCTTTAGCACCAAAGCCGGTATGCCGTCTGGCCCGCTCGAATTCGAGAGACAGCAACTCTTGCCGGACGCTCCGTTGTGTTACGGATATTTCCAGCATAGAGTTACCACACCATGGGATGGTAGTAGGTATGGTGTCCCCAGCGTCTAAAGTCAAAAAGAGCGCACAACAAATCGGCCTTCTCTTTTGCACTATGTACCAAGTTATCATCCGGCTTCCGTAGTGGTGGTAAGGACGACTGACTAAAGTTACCTTCGGCAACCTTAGCAAGGGACCAAAAGGCTCGACTTCCAGAAGGATGACGGGCTAGTCGCTCCCCAATTTTGCTGATTGTAATGTAGGTAATCTGTAAACCAGTTATTCGTAGGTTGGTTGGTTGGAAATAAACTTGAGTTTCGACCTACAGGTGTTTATTATTGTGCTCCCGTATTTTCTAGACATTACAGTGGCGACGAGGATTGTAGTTGATAATTGATCGACTGATTATATATATTATAATATAAATAACGTTAAAAATAATGTCAATTTACGGGAGTGTGCCGCTATTTGACTGTCAGAAATTTTATTCTGCAAATAAGGATTCCCACGAATCTATGTCAGATTATGCTGCACGCATCCGTGGCTTAGCATCGACATGCCAGTTTGGTGTTTCATTGGAAATGTGCATGACTGACCGTTCACAGAGAGAGAGGCGCTGTCATCTTAGTAACATTAGCTCCGTAATATTATATTAAATTAATTAGTATTTTTTAAGTTTCTGACTGCGTAGTAAGATAAACCGCTAACTTAAGTTCTAATAACTCTGTGTGAACGTATTCTGTAAGGAAGATTTATGTGTACATAAGATAAACAGTGAAATAAAAGTGTCACGTACAATTGTTGAAAAGTTGTCTGCATATTGTGTTTGTCAGTGCACAGTTTTAAAAATTGCTTATTTTTACTTGTGGGAGATAGTGGTAAAGTATTGGTGGCTTAATTTGGACTTCTGTAATAACGGTTTTTAAAAAGTAACCTTAAATACTGATGATTTACTGAGCTAGTCAATCCGATTGTAATCAAGCAACACGCCATCTAGTAGAAAATCATTTAACTACACCTAGTAATACGCAATTGACGCTAGTCTCTGCTAATTACACCAGACTGCTTTGCATAATATAGTACTGCTATTGCTTACAAGATGTCGCCACCCGTGCTGAACTATGGTTCTTGTGCTGCATGTTTACAGCTTATTAAAACACGTCAGTTTTTAAAATGCCGCTTATGCTTAAAACATTACAATATAATGTGTGTGAACGTCAGTGAAAAAAGATTTCTTAATACAATGACTGCTGAACATAAAAATAACTGGCAATGTCAGGAATGTAAAAATAAGATACCCAAAAAGGATAACACTGATACTCCAATTAAAACAGTATACTGCAATGTCACAACACGCAGTCGAGCCAATCATAAATCGTCAGTGACGTCACCGCCATCGCCGACACCATCATGCTCGCTTGAAACAGCATCGTTCGATTTTTCTGAACTAGTTACCGAAATCCGTCTCCTGCGTGAGGAGATGAAAGAGTATAGAACAGAAATGCAGGAGTTCCGTACCACAATTTCGAATCTTACTGTTACTGTAGGGTCATGTCAGCTCCAAATCGACGCGCTGACTACAAGGGTTAATGAAATGGAAAAGCAACGTTGCGAGGGTACTAATGACACTACATCTGTTTTGGAGCAGACAATTTCCGAACTCAAAATGGAACTTAATGATCGTGACCAAGAGTTACTCTGTAACGACATCGAGATAGTTGGGATCTCGGAGGACACAAACGAGCGCGGTATTCACCTAGCACTTACCGTAGCGCAAAAGTTGGGCGTAGTTTTGGAGGAACGAGACATCGTAGACGCTCAGCGTGCCGGGACATTTAAACGTACGATGAGTGACAATCTCCGATTACATTTGATCGCGATGTGTACGCCGGCCACGCCCCCTAGTGGTGCGTTTGACACGCCGTACACATCGCGATCAAATGTTAGCCGCTGCACGAGTCCGCCGTGACATCACTACTGCTGGTTTGGGTCTGGCCTTGGCTGACCAACGCATCTATGTCAACGAAAGATTAACTCAAACCAATCGTCGACTTTTTTATAAGGCTCGGGTGGAATCTCTTCGCGTACAGTGGAAATATTTATGGACTCGCGAAGGAAAAATTTATGTCCGTAAAGAGAACGGTTCGCCACGCCACCGTATACGCTCAGAAAATGATTTTAATAAAGTTTTTGTTTAATGTTAATGTTGGTTCTTATGTGTTGGTATAAAAGTTACAATTGTTATTCTCTTATATTACTATATATCTGCAAGACGCTGCTACTGTGTTGTAAAATTTTATTATTATTACTAAATGGTAATAATAATGAATTTCTAACTAATTATTTTATGTTTATTTTTGAAAGGAAAAGAAGTCTGTTTTTGTACGCTTTTGTTGTATAAGATTTGATATGGAATTTTAAATTTACTGAAATAGTTTTTTTGTTGTATTTTAATATTTTATTATCTAACAATTACATTAAACCAATTTCGTACTATAATAAGTACTGGTTATTAACAAATGTAAAGTACTTCATTTGTGCTACTAAGTACATACATAAAAGATTAAAAATTTATTATATTATTTCTATAATCTACTCATTTATATTACAAAGTTATATGTTATTGTTATGTATAGAGACTACACAACTACCCAATGATGTAAGCTTTGCCTATAGTTTATACACCACTACACACAAAAATAATGATGACTTTTCAAATTATTTGACATTTTTCCACAAAATCTATATTTTTACACCAATTTATTCAGAGGACTGGCGTCACATAACAGTGCTCAGTAGATACTTGCTGCATAGTAAACAGATTCTTATTACATATTCTTACATTTTGCAGTTCATTAAATATAAAAAAATGTCTGTTGGGTTGTTAAACCCCGGATCTCTCGGTACGCGACATGATGAATTTATTGTTGCTATGTTGAGACACGACACGGATATCGTTGCTATCAATGAAACTTGGCTTAGAGAGGGCGAGGAGGCGCGTGCACCCACAGTACCTGGATACCGATTACGTCATATCCCGCGACCCTTTAACGTGCGTGCGCGAGGCGGAGGAGTGGGGTTTTATATTTTTTTTTTTTTTTTTTTTATATTTAAATACATTTTTCCACAGACATATTCGTCCGTGCCTTTTTTAATTTACTTTAATATTATTATATATATTTAATTTCCATTTTTGTACAACTCCAGCCGAGATGTTACAATTTGCCTAACAGTGACACCGAGGCAGACCTTATCCGTCTGGCCCAGAACCACCGCTGGCCGGCCGGGTGAGTTGACAACATGCAGTGTCACCCATCTTTATTTGGAAGATTAGATTTATCAATATGCATATACAATTATATAAATCTTACACTACTACTAATTTCACAGTTTTCATTACATTGTGCAATGTAAGAATTCATAATGAAACAATACACATTATGAATTCTTACACTGCATATACAATTATATGAAATCTTATTCTAACACTATTTTCAAAGTTCACTATTTGTTATAGTCCAGGTTTTGTTTAATTATTGATTGATTAATTTCACAGTTCACTTTTTGTCGTAATTCGGCAATTTTTTTTTTTTTTTTTTTTTTTTTCCCTTTTTCACTTCCCTTTCCCCTTTTTTCTTTCTTTTTTTTTTTTCTCCTTCTTCCTCCTTTTCTTTTCCCTTCCCTTTCTTTTTTTTTTTTATACTTTTAGCGAGCATGTTCCGGCCTTTCCAGTCCAAAGCGCCCCGACGATGCATCAGCTGTTCTGGTTTTCTTTGTGCTGATTATTTTAGCGCAATCAGCGCATCAACGATCGCCCTGTCTCTATTTTTAATCGCCATCTGCAGTGAGTACTCACGAATGTCCGAGTGAGTCGCGCCTTCGGCCTCTTGTATAAAACGAGCAACTGCGTCTTCTCGATTTCTCGTATAATATACGCAGTCGCCTGTGTGCCTGGTGATGGCTACCACGGCATGAGAGTAGCTGCCATGCACTTCCAAGGGTTTACTTCTAGTATTGATGATAATAACCCTCTCCGATGTCAGTCCCTGGGCCTCATGAATCGTCAGCACTTTAGACTCCTCGTCCATTCCATATCCCTCGGATATTAGCTTTGCTTTCTCCGCTTGGGTATGAACCAGGTATAGAGTCCTGCTTTGGTCCGATGGTATGACTTTGCTGTCGTATTCCATGAGCCTCAGCGACCTAATCCGGAGGTTGGTCGAGTATATCCCGTTGTATACTTCTCTCAGGGCATACGCTACATCCAAGGGGTTTCTGTGAGTACATAGAAACTCCCTAGTAATACCTGCTGATTTGTTAGGTCGCTCGTAGGTAATTTCAAATAGGTTATGCCTATCTATAAAGGGGAGTTGATTTACGTAAGCAGGACATCTTTTGCTTTGGCCATTTCTGCTGCTAGCACTATGGCCCCAAAGTGGTTCATAAGGGCTTCATCCACTAGGATGCGGGACACATTTGTATTGTCCCTTTTGCCGTTAACCAACAAAGAGGCCATTGACCCTTTCTCCTGTGTTTTTCGTTGTCTTGGCTTCCAGCTTGTTCCTTAGATCCTTGGCCGCTTCCACGGTGGTTGTGACAATCATGTCCTTTTTGTGGTCGTAGTTGTTGATGATCCACGTAGTCTTCCCGCATCCCGGGACGCCGTTTATCCACTCGATATTTGGGATGTTCCACGCTTCAAAGGATATGTCCCCGGTCAAGTCCCTGCACCTCGCATCAGCTTGGCTTAGGATCCTGTCGTCCAACATAATCCTTGTGCATGCCGCAACCAACAGGATATTATCCTGTGGGGGTGCGCGGAAACTCGGCTTCCCGGTTTTCCTAGTCTCCTCCGCGTCGACGAACCCCACGGACTCGCAGTATGCCGCCATGTATTTACCAGTATATGCCCCTAACATTGTGGTCTGTGTGTGTTGTTGTTGGGGTTTTATATTAAATGAGGAGTTAACGCGCGGACTATTACTCACCCATGCGCACCTTCTGTCGAGCAAATGTGGCTGAGTCTTAATCTCAATGGTACCAAGTTAGCTATTGGAATGGCATACCGCCCGCCGTGGCTTAATGTAGATACATTTATAGATGCCCTTAGTGAATCTATCTCAGCTCTGGGTAATTTTGATGATATTGTTTTGTTGGGAGACTTCAATATAAATCTTTTAAACAGTTCTGATATTAACACAAGGAAACTTTTTGACTATTTTAATTGCATTAATCACACACAATTTGTTAAAGAGCCTACTCACTTCACTGATCACAGTGAAACATTAATAGATGTAGTATTCTCAAATATGAACGTTTCCAATGTTGATGTAAATTATATTCCGGAACTTAGTAGTCACGCATTAGTCACCTGTGTTCTTAATGTTAGAAAACTGAAACCACGTCCCAGGACGTTTACTTGTAGATCCTTAAAGAACATAGATCTTGACTGGTTTAATGAAGATGTTAATTCTATTCCGTGGGAAGATTTTAAATATGAGAATGTTAATTGTATGTTGGATGCATTTAATAGAAATATATTGGGTCTTTTTGATAAACATGCTCCGATAAAACGTATACAAATGAAACAACGTTCATATCCTTGGATAACCTACACTATTAAAGAAATGATTAATTTGCGAGATAAGGCGCATACTAGGAGTAAAGTTACTAATTTAGAAACGCATAAAAAATACTACAAAGAATTAAAAGACATTGTTGGTACAGCTATTCTTAGGGGAAAAGCCGCATATTTTAATGATAATATCAATAAAAACTTAAATAATGCACGTAACTTATGGCAAAATATCAAAAATAATGTAGTTAATTTTCACAAAAAAGATTTTGAACTTCCCGCATATTTGAATAAACCTGATAGCTTAAACCAACATTTTCTTAATCTTCCTGGAAAAGAAGATGCTGACAGTAATTTAATTGATTATTTTAAAAATAATACTTTTGGTTCTGCTGTATTCACCCTAAAACTAGTAACTGAAACCGCAGTTTACAATATAATTAAATCTTTTTCATCGAATGCGCAAGGCGCTGACTGTATAACTTTGGATATGATTATGATTACATTACCCCGTACATTAAATATAATTACTGCCATAGTAAATAAAAGTATTGAAAGCGGTGTGTTTCCTGATTTATGGAAATTAGCCAAAGTTAGACCTATTCCAAAGACGCAACATCCAAAGGATTTTAAAGATTTACGGCCTATTAATGTTACTACCTTTTATGTCTAAGGTTGTTGAAAAGGCTATTTGTATACAAATGACAGAATACCTCCAATCAAACAGTATGTTACCTAAAAAACAATCCGGTTTCAGAAAGTCTCGTAGTACTACCACTGCTTTATTGGATGTGGTGGATGATATTTTGACTGCGCGGGATGGTGGTAATGGTACAATATTAACACTGCTAGATTTCTCACGTGCATTTGAGACTATTAATACCTCACTCCTATTATCAAAGCTAGCCTTTCATGGATTTGATAATAGTGCTTTGCGTTGGTTTGCCAGCTATCTTTACGGCCGCACACAGTATGTTGAAACTAATGATGACAGTGGCAATGTGTCAACCTCTGCTACATTATCTGTGAACAGAGGAGTCCTACAGGGATCTATACTAGGGCCTATCCTTTTTATTTTGTATACGACTGATATTACTTACACTATTCAAAATTGTAATTATCATTTATATGCTGACGACCTTCAATTATACATATCTGTAAAACCGGATACAACTGAGTCGGTAGTAAATAGAATTATTTTGTATACGACTGATATTACTTACACTATTCAAAATTGTAATTATCATTTATATGCTGACGACCTTCAATTATACATATCTGTAAAACCGGATACAACTGAGTCGGTAGTAAATAGAATAAATGAAGATCTGAATCGCTTAGCCTCTTGGTGTGAACAAAATTGTTTAGTTGTTAATCCCAGTAAGTCGAAGTTCATATTATTGGGCTCCAAACGTCAAGTAACTGATATTAATGCACGTAAACCACAAATTGTTTTGTCTGGAAATCATATAGAACAAGTGACATATGCACGAAATTTAGGTCTTGTTATGGACGAGAGATTACAATTCGAAAAACATATATTGGATATCATGCGTAATTGTTTTTACAGACTAAAAGTACTGTACTGGCTGCGTGAATTCTTATCTGTTGATTTTCGAATCAAACTGTGCGAAGCGTTAGTGTTGTCTAAGTTTAATTACTCTGATAATGTGTTTGGGGAGTGCCTTTTTGCTCGAACTAAGAAAATGATACAACGTATCCAAAATGCATGTGCTCGATTTTGTTTTCCTATTGCTCGTCGTGCTCATATCACTCCCTTTTTGGAACAGAATAACTTGTTAAATATGACAGCACGTCGAAATTTACATTTTGCTTCATTGCTTTTTGGCGTAATACACAGTAAAAAGCCCTCATATCTGTATGATAAATTAAATTTTTCAAAGCGTAACATAAGAATAAATTCTCTTTTACTTTGCCCACGATACAGAACAGCTGCTTTTCGTGGTAGCTTCCAGTACGCTGCTACGAAATGCTGGAACAATCTTCCACCGCCAGTTAGGAACGCCAAATCATTATTCACCTTTAAAAAACTATACAAGAATTATCTATGTACTATTTAACCTATAAATCTTACGGCAAAGTAGTTGTATATATATTTAATGTTTATATTTATTAATGTTATTTTATTCTATTTTGTTATTTCTACTATATGTAATTGGTTTGTATTTATTAGTTGTAATTTTGTTTTAATTATTATCATTAATATTTTAAATAGTGCCCTCTCTCTCTCCCCCTTTTATATATATATTTTTGGTGCCACTGAAAACCAGCTGTATGTTCACCTAGGACATACATTAAAGCTGAGTGGAGCCATTTCAGTGCATTATTGGATGTAAAAAATGTTTATTTTATGTTTATTTTTTAATTATGGTAAATTAAGTTTAATTATATGTACATTTTATTTGCTCTTTTTTTTCGTTTGTTGTTTATATTGTATTTTTTACATTGCACTGAATAAAATATTTTTCTTTCTTTCTTTCTTTCGTCCTCGGTGTGGATTCCGCGGTCGTACGAGAGAAGCTTTTCCGGGAGGACCCGGGGCAGCTTAAATTGACGCGAGCTGTGGAGATAGCGGGAGCCGTAGAGAGCGCGCAACAGGTCGCTTGTTCGGAGCTGGCAGCACTCAACGTTAAATCAGAGGCCATGCTATATTCGGCAGAGCGGCCAGGTCCGCCCCGCGCGCCTGCCGGCGGCAGGTCAGCCGGCAACGGGACCGGCGGCGGTGGCAGTAGCAGCGGCAGCGGAGGCCGCGCAAGCGGCGCGACCCCACGCTGCGCCGTCTACGGCTCTAAGTCGCATGTGTCTTCTGAGTGCGGTTATCGTAATTTATCATGTGATAATTGTGGCATTAAAGGACACCTCAATCTTGTGTGTACTTCAAAAAATGTACGTGTGATAAACCACAATAGTAAATCACGTGTAAATAAACGGAGTGAATGGCGAAGTAATTTCATTAGTGAAGGTGCCAACGACAGCGAAGTTAGTGACGATTGTGTGTTATTAAATAATATTAGGTGTTCTGAAGGCACCCCCATGGCGGTGGCAGTGACCGCAGGTGGGAGGTCGAAATAAATACGAACTGAGATTCTTGTTAGTTCTTCTCATCTCGAAATCATTCCGAAGTGACAGTAAATTTAGCATATCATAGGAGTCGGTAATAGACCTACATGAATAAAGATATTTAGAATTTTGAATGAGTCACGACTATTCATACAGTAGATCGCTCAAATGTCACGTTTTTGTAATATGAATATATTTTAAATATCTGCCGCTTTTCCCCATAGTCATATTCCATAAGACAGTAAACTATGAGAATAACTAAAATAGACCAATCTAGCAGTATCAGTATCAGTGTACTGTCTAACCTTACGCACGGTAAAAGCTGCTGAACTCTGTTTCACTGCAAGACATTGAATTTGTGCACCCCATTGTGTTTTATTATCTAGTGTGATTCGTAGAAAGACAGTAGATTCTATAAATTCGAGAGATTCGTCATTTAATTTTATGTTGCAATTAGTATTAAAACTTTTAGATAGAGAAAAATTAACACGTTTTGTTTTTTTAGCGTTTAACATAAGATTGTTAGTTGTAAACCAGTGCAAGAGACGCCGCAAAGCACTATTTACATCGTCAAAATTATTAGTCATTCCATTAAGTTTAAAAATCAATGAAGTATCATCTGCAAATTACACTATCCCGCATCTATGCATGGGATATGGGAGATCATTTATGTATACTAGGAATAAAAATGGACTGAGAATAGATCCTTGAGGTACACCCATTTGCACAAGTGACCCATCAGACGTAGCGCTGCTAACCTTTACTTTCTGTATTCTATCAGATAAATAAGATTTTATTAAATTTAAAGCGTTGTCTTTGACGCCATAAAAAGCAAGTTTTTTCAATAATGTGTTATGATCAACGCAATCAAAAGCCTTAGAAAGGTCACAAAAAACACCTATCGCATCCATTTTATTTTACCATGCAACAAATACATGTCTGAGCAACTCTGCACCTGCGTCTGTAGTTGAACGACCTTTGGAAAAACCAAATTGACTATTGTGAATTAAATTATTTAAAATGAAATAACTGACAAGTTGCATTAGGATTATTTTTTCAAAAAATTTACTGAGCGCTGGGAGTATGGATATAGGTCTATAATTTATTGAGTCAGTCCTGTCTCCAGATTTAAAAAGTGGAATGATTTTACTAATTTTCATACATTTATTAAAAATAAAAGCAAGAGACGGCGCAATAATTTCCATTATACTATCCAGTATTTCAACAGATATACCCCATAGATCCTCTGTTTTTTTATTATTTAGCTGTTTAAATATTTTCATTATTTCTACTGATGTTGTGTGTCTAATGTTAAATACAGCTGATCACTTGCTAACATTGTCTGTTAGTGAAGTTTCAGCAGCAGACGGGGAAGATTTTAGAGCCTGTGTCGTAATTAATGGAATATTAGTAAAATAGGATTCGAATGTATCCGCGACTTCTGTGTCGGAATTTACCAATTTGTTATTAATATATAAAGCTATTTTGCTATTTTGAACATTTACTTTTCCAGTTTCGCTATTTATTACTTTCCAAGTGGCTTTTATTTTATCTTTAGATTTAGTTATTATTTTACCCAAATAGAGAGACTTAGCTGCCTGACAAACCCTTTTAAATATTTTGGAATAAGATTTTACGTATTCATGAAATAGGGGATCGGATATATAGCTTCGTTTTTCGTAAAGTTCGTAAAGATTAGCCCTAGATTTATAAATATCAAACGTGGCCCAATCATAAAACTTTGATTTTACATTAGTTGAAAATGTTTTTGGTTTAAATTAATTGCTAGTTTCTTGCTCAATTAAATTAAAAATATGTTCACATACGATGTCCGGGTCATATTAAAGTATTCCGAGACTAGATATTTTATGTTCAATTTTATTTTTAAAACGTGCCAAATTCTTTTGTGTTATTTGTCTGCATGTAATTGTTTGAGTCCCTTTGAACCCCTTATTTTCAATTATAATGTTTTGCCCATAATAATCAAAGCCAAGACAGTCGAAATTAATTTTCACCTTTACTTCACAATTACAGAAAACATTATCTATACAAGTGGTAGAATTTCTGCAACCCTAGTGGGTTCTAAAAAAGATTGTGCAAATCAAATGATTTAAATAAGTTAATTAATCTTAGGCTTATTGAGCATCTCGATAATAAATCAACATTAAAATCGCCACATACAAATATTGTTTTATTCACAAATTATTATATAAGTAAAAATTATATCCAACCGTCCCACCAGAATCAGTTGAACATTGATATCTCATCCGTCATGGAACCAGACGTTTTATGTTTACCCATACTATAATATAAAAACAGTACAAAAGTAAATAAATACAGCACTGTATATGAACCCATCAGGAGAACAATTATTTATTCAGATGAATTTGCATAGGATATTAGGTAGTTTATTATCGAATTGCCTATCGCAACAAGTAATAAATAATTGCAACAAGTAATAAATAATTGTTTTCCGGGATCAAGTATATATAAGATTATAAAAAATATAGTAAATGAAAAATATGACATTCACACGACCCTGGTAATAGCGTTAGGGAATTGTTTGCATATGTGTAAATCAGATATAGTTAATTTAATAAAATAATTATATAATATAGTGGAGCTTGGTATAGGTAAAATATTATTATCCAGCGGCGTCAGCGCTGCTGCGGTTCCTATCATCACCGTGGAGGAGTTCGCCGCGGCCGTGGATAAACTCCGGGGCAAGAATGTCGCCCCGGGTCCGGATGGTATCCACGGCCGCGTCCTGGCCTTGGCCCTAAACACCCTAGGGGACCGACTCCGGCGCTTGTTCAACGCGTGTCTGGAGGATGCCAAATAGCTTCCCTAACGCTGTACGCAGATTAAAAGGTATAGAAAAGAAAATTATGTTAAATACGGAATATGGTAACAGGTATGTCGAACGTGTTAATCATTTATTACAAAATGATTATGCCAGAGAGTTGGAAGACTGCAGTGTCTCGCCACGGACATGGTACTTACCACATTTTGGGGTAGACAACCCAAAGAAAAAAAAACTACGTCTGGTCTTCGATGCCGCAGCTGGCACAAATGGTTTGTCATTAAATGACTATCTACTGAAGGGGCCGGACCTACTTACATCTCTGTTCGGCATTATGGTAAGATTTAGGGAGAACAGAGTAGCGGTGACCGGCGATATAAAAGATATGTTTTTAAGGATAAAGGTAAGAGAAGAAGACCAGAACGCACTCAGATTGCTGTGGAGAAGCAGTCCTGCAGAACATGAAAAACCGTACGTGATGACGTCATTAATATTTGGCGCGAAATGTTCACCGTTCATAGCTCAATTTATTAAGAATAAAAACGCACTAAGGTATGAGTCATCGATGCCAAACGCCGTAGCAGCGATATGTAATCAACATTATATGGATGACTACATAGACAGTTTGCCAGACGAGGCCGCCGCCATAACAATGGTACGTAATATTAGTAAAATTCACAAATCAGGTGGTTTTCATATTTGTAATTGGACTAGCAACAGTCCAGCCGTATTGGATAGTATTCCAAAGGAGTCCTTGGGTACTACGGCCGTAAAGTTCAAAATAGATCAAGAATGCGAAGGTGAACGTACGCTCGGATTGATATGGTACCCGCGCGAAGACGAGTTGGGGTTCGATGTGTCTCTCAAGCGCATACCACATGACATAATTAATGGTAAGAATAGACCAACAAAAAGAGTTATGCTCAGAGTCATAATGTCAATATTCGATGTATTTGGATTCTTATCGCCATTTACTATACAAGGTAAAATAATGTTGCAAGATACCTGGTGCGCTGGAATCAGCTGGGACGACTTAGTAACAGATGACATACATAAAAAATGGTGTCAGTGGGTCAATGTACTAACGAGTGAAATAAAAAATATCCGTCTGCCGAGGTGGTATCAAGCAGCGACGAGTGAGTCAGCGATAAAACGTAGCACATCAGTTCAGGTAAACATAACCTCTCTCACCTCTCTTACATCTACAAGCGTAACCAAACGCGCTATCGGCTACGAAACTGGCGTAGCTAATAGCTGCGCTACGACATCCCGCTGCAATGACGTAGTTACAGGCGCTACGAAACAGGTTTTGGCTGGAAGTGAATATAGTAATTTAGAGTTACACTTGTGTTGCGATGCGTCGACTAAAGCAATGTGCGCAGTCGCATACTGGCGATGGTACGTAAATAAAGATATATGTATGTCATTCATAGCTAGCAAGTGCCGTGTCGCGCCCGTGAGTCATACTACCGTGCCGCGTTTGGAATTGCAAGCTGCTTTATTGGCTGCGAGGTTGGCAGATACAATAATCAGAGAACACAAAATAAATCCAGTAAGGCGTTATTTTTGGTGCGACTCTAGTACCGTGCTACACTGGATATGTAATAAAACGTACATAGCAAACCGGCTGGGTGAAATAGACGAGCTAAGCCGCCCTGAGGAGTGGCGGTATGGACCTACAAAATTAAATGTTGCTGATCTCGCTACGAGAGAAAATTACGACGATTCTCTTTTTAAAAATGAATGGTTTAGAGGTCCGTCATTCTTATACAGCGATGAGTCATCGTGGCCGGTGAATATGATCGATAAGATAAATGAAATGAGTTTAGAACGAGTAATGATAATACAACATGAAGATTGTAGCTTACCTGTACCTGACCCAGGAAGATTTTCATGCTGGTTACGACTGGTGAGGGCTACGGCATGTATTCTAAAATTTATATACAAGTGTAGAAAGCAGATTGAGACTGTTTGCACAGTCATGAAGAGGGCTGAGCGATTGCTGCTAAAATATACACAAGAACAGTCATTCGGTGATGAAATAGCTGCAATTAAAAATGGTAACTGTTTGTCAAAAGGTAGTAAGTTACTTACGTTATCTCCATTTCTGGATGAGTACGGGATTCTCCGTGTCGGCGGCCGCATAGATGCTGCACCGGATGTTGAACCTGAAATGAAGAGACCTATCATCTTGGACGGGCGTAGTCAGGTATCTCAATTAATTGTTAGATACAACCATGTGAAGACAGCCCACGGGAACCAGGAAACCGTTATAAACAACCTGAAACAGAAATATTGGATTATTAGAATACGTCCAACCGTAAAACATGTAGCATATAAATGTATGTTTTGTAGAATAAAAAGAGCAAAACCACAGGTACCGAGAATGGGAGAGCTGCCTGAAGCACGACTGGCTCATCATCAGCGTCCTTTCACACACTGTGGTCTGGATTTGTTTGGACCCATGGAGGTCACTGTGGGGAGACATAGAGAGAAAAGGTATGGAGTTTTATTTACTTGTTTGACAGTCCGTGGAATCCACTTAGAACTGGTGTCATCACTTACCTCTGACTCCCTCATTATGGCTCTTCGTCGAATGGCAGCAAGACGGGGTTGGCCTCGTATGCTGTACTCTGATAATGGTACAAACTTGAGAGGCGCTGATGCTGAGCTGAAGAAGTCTATAAATGAGGTAGATTTTGATAGGCTAACAAATGAAGCAGCTAATATTGGAGTGGAATGGACCTTCATCCGCCTGCCAGTCCCCACTGGGGTGGGGCATGGGAGCGACTTATTAGGAGTGTCAAGACTTCACTTAGGGTAATTTAAAAGAACGTGCACCACGT